>NW_019262732.1:0-963 GCF_002742605.1 Olea europaea var. sylvestris | reverse complement strand
AATCAAAGAAAATCTACCACTGCTTATTTCTTTACACTTGGTGATAATTGTATCACTTGGAAGTCTCAATTTCAACCAATTGTCACTTTATCCAGTACTGAAGCTGAATATGTGGCAATTACCGAATGTGTTAAAGAAGGTATATGGCTTAAAGGAATTTTAAGTGAACTGAATTTTCTATTTACTTCACCCGTTATACTTACTGATAGTCAAAGTGCCTTATTGTTAAGCAAGAACCCTGTCTATCATGAAAGGTCTAAACATATTGAGGCGAAGTACCATTTTATAAGAGAAAAACTCTCATTAGGTGAATTGGTCATTGGGAAAATTCATATTGACATTAATCCATCTGATACGGGCACTAAAATTCTGCCTGTAAGTAAATTCAGAATTTGTTTGTCACTTCTCAATATTGATACTGGGTAATTTTCTTTCCAGGTACCTTGGGCAATGATGATAATTAGTCTTTCCACAAATATGCAATTCAACAACTGAGAGAGTGAGTGTAATTTTGAGAACCAAGGTGAAGATTGATGGAGAAAATGTGTTTCTCTAAATTGCAACTTATGTGAGGCTATTTTGGACATTTTGACACTTAAGTTAGTATATGTTACGTGACAACTTATGACTCGTCCCTTCCATGTTACTTGGATATGTGTTTCTTTTGGCCATTTATGGACCGTTCGATCACTTGAACGGTGGAGATCTTACAAGATTATTATCTCTTGGGTTCTAGTGCCTTTGGCGGGTGAGACACTCTTCAATTTACTGCCATTTTGACTCTCGATTTTCTCTCTTCGTAGATTTCTTCTTCTCTCTTCTTGGTGTTTTGAATCTAGAGTGTGTTAATCCTTGTGTGACTCTTGTAAATCTTTTATGGTACAGTAAATGATAGGCCAGTTAGTAGGCAATCAGTTGTAGTATGAGTTAGTGGCCATTTTTGAGGAAGGAGATTTTCTGTGT
>NW_019262731.1:21399-22578 GCF_002742605.1 Olea europaea var. sylvestris | reverse complement strand
AACATTATGATAGTTTATTTGAACTATATAATGAAGATTGAATATGTTAAAGGTTCAAATGGATGCAACTAGAAGTCAAAGGACCGAAATCATAAGAGAAAATGATCAAAAGAATCAAATTTGATGACCAAAAAGCAGAGTTTGAAAGCTGAGTGACTGCCCAGTGAGGAACCACTCGACTTGAGAAATTAGTAAACAGTAGCGAGAACTCTTGCCTAGGAGGTTGCCGTGCCAAATTTGGCAAAATTGGGCTATTTCCTTTTTCTTCCAAAATTCTACATGAAAACCAGTTTTTTACATATTTTTGACCTAATTTTAACTCTATAAATACAAAATATGGGCAGCTAATATCAGATAGCTCTCATATAAGAATTGAAGAGGTAAATGTGAGAGGATTGAAGAGCAATTGTAAGATTTCATATAATTGAAGATTAAATCTTGGTTTTTAGGCAAAGAAGAAAATGCGCAAGTGGAGATTCATTAGAAATCGTTGAAGAAATTCATGATTTTAAGATTCTTCTTCATCTTCTCAATTTATCGAAAATTCGGGTGATATTTTTCAGTTAAACATGTCTTGTAATTTCGTAATGCTAGGATAACTTTTCTATTACTAAGATGTAGATGAGCCCTTGTTATGAAGTTTTTTATATAGATTAAATAATTTGACGTCCAATGTTCATGAGTTCTTGGATGATTGTTATTTTTTCTTTTTATGCTTTCAAGTTTAATCACCAATTGGATTGATTTGTAAATTTTATTGATTTCGAGAGAAACGATAAAATAGATAATAACACTTGTAGAAACCATCGTAAAGTCCGATAGGGCTCAATATATCATTATGTTTTGCGTGATTTCTATAAATATTTTAGCGTTTTTAATGCATGCTTTGATGTTTGCATCTTTTATGGAAATATGAGAAGGTCACATGAGGTGATAGGTTTAATTGACATCAAGAGACGTTTTTAATTAACTTAAGAGCATTGATTAATAAGAATGCATTATAATATTGATTTGCACTAAAGATTGATTAATAAGGGGGATTTGAATTCTTAGTAATATCCAGTCTAAATTGTAAAAACATTTTAATTTACTTACAATAATTTCTTAGTTTAATTAGAATAATTAGTATAAATCATTCAAAAAAAACTTTGGCTATTTAACTAGAATTGAAATTAATTG
>NW_019262731.1:10821-12867 GCF_002742605.1 Olea europaea var. sylvestris | reverse complement strand
TGAAATGAAAATGGGTGGAATATATTTATTTTTTTAAAAAAAATGAGTGGTTGAAAAAGAATGAAAAATTTTCGATTTACATATAATACTATTTTATGGAAGATTGTGTAATTGAAAATATGAGAGAAAAATAAAATGAAATTTAATGGGAGCCAAATTGAGGCTTATTCTAAGAATTCACATGGAGATGTAATGAGTAGATTTAATCGAATGAATATTGGCAACTTGCACATAAAGAATTACTAAGCCCCGTTTGGCCCCCATTAAATTACATTTCATTATATTCTATTTTTTTCTCTCCTATTTTCAACCATACAATCTTCCATAAAATAATATTACACGTAAATCGAAAACTTTTTCCTCTTTTTAAACCACTCATTTTTCAAAAAAAATACTATTCCACCCATTTTCATTACCAAGAAATGGGGGCCAAACAGGGGCTAAAAGTTTGATAGAGAGATGAGCTGTCAAGAAAAGAGTTGAGAAGTTATTTTCTTTTTCTTTTTCTAACCAATCATTTCTTACAACATCATATATGTACACTAATCCATAAGTGGGGATGTTCATGTAGCACAATCGTAATTGAATTGGATTGACTTCAACTCGAGAGATGTAAATCCATTAATTTAGATGAATTCAACTAGGTAGATATAATTGATTGTTGTCAAAATATGGTGATTGATATTAAGGAGACAGCTATGGTGAAAACTCGTGAACTTTCACATCTTCATACATCAATTAAAATCATAAGTTGTCTATTCATACAATTTTTGAATATTTTTCTAGAGTTAGCATATTTAGGACCATAATTAAAATCATCTTTAATTGCAAATCATTTATAAACCAATAGTTAGATAGATACTACTTGTCAGAACGATAGTTCAAACTCTTTACTTGTTTAATTGACATTGTACGCGTGCAATTACAATACAATTGTGTATGAATATTTATATCATCCATGGACTTTTAGGTAAGTTTGACTAATCTCACTGAGGCTTGCTCACAAGGGACGACACGTGGAAGTTAACAGAAGCTTAAGTTTGTTTGGCTAATTTCACCGAGGCGTAGACCCACAGGGAACGACGCGTGGGAGCTAGCAGAAGCTTAGGTAAGTTTGCCTAATCTCATCGAAGCATGGACACACGAGGGACAACTTGTGGGAGTTAGCAGAAGCCTTTCAGTAAAGAAGCCCATCTCAACCGAGGCATTAACCAACAGGGGACAATGCGTGAGAGATGGCTGAAGCTTGGTTGGCTCTGAAGCGTGCTATAGTATAGGCAATGATTTGAAAGCTCTCACGTATTTCCAAGGAAAACAATTGGATGTGACACCTATTTCCTATAAAAGGCTATCACTACTAATCATAGCAAACGGCTATTGAGGCTAGAGGTGACGTGCCTTAAGGCTTCGTGGATGTCACCGCTAGATCTTAGCTGTTAATCTAATATGACGTTTGGTTTTAACGGGGCAGTTACAATGTGATTGACAGCCCAGATTAGGTGTGCTTGAATTCAACGACGGAGATTGTCTCAAGCTCTCTATAAAAGGCCTTCGTTCCTCATTTGTAAACCTTTTACTTTGGCAAATTTGAAATCTCGTTCAATCCCAAATCTCTTTGTCTTCAGAAAAACTTCCAGCGAATTCTCTGCATTGGGACATTTTTCAACGACGTTCATCCATACTCTGTGTTTTCTCAGTAATTTCCATATTTTAAGATCCATTTTGTTGTAAGTAATCCCAAGGTTTTTCAACTTTGATTTTTTATTAAAAATAGCTTCTGGGAGGAGGGAGGTTTCTGGCACAGACTTAGAGTTGGTTAGGTTAGATGTGCACATGTTGGCCACTTCGGTCGAGGTGTCAATGCGATTATGGGTAGGGAGAACATCTGGAAATGACCAGATAGCCCCGTGGACACATTAGTGAACTGGGGCGTCTGATTATCCCTCGAAACTGACTTCTTCCGACCTGGTTAGGCTGCGAGAGGAAAATAGGATACCTGATATTGTAGGATTAAACTACTAGGTCTTGATGAGAGGCCTGCTACCT
>NW_019262731.1:0-988 GCF_002742605.1 Olea europaea var. sylvestris | reverse complement strand
CCTTTTTTTTTTTTTTTTTGGTGGCTCGAGTGTTCTAATTTCGTGCCGACTAATCCCAATGAGGGACGCCTTCTTGATTTGCCAGCTACGTAAATTCGAATGCATTCACGGCTTATATACACTTGGATCGAACACTCGGTATGCGATTATCCTCCTTGTGGACCTCCCTTGTGTGGACAAAATCCTCAGAGGGATAACAAAATACACCATAACTTTACATCCACATGACATTTATCTCTCAACATAAATGTTACTTTATCACTGCGTCACATCTATAGGATTCTTCTTCAACTTTGATTATATATCTCTTGGTTTAATACATCTTATTGTATAAATAAGAATATATTAAAATAATATTGTTAGAATAAATGATATATATTTGAGTTAATCTCCATCTCTCATAATCAGTTGTGTCTAAATACAACATAAAAAATGAATAAAATCTGTTAATGTTCTCTTTTTATATATTTTTTTATTGTGTGGTGTTGCTCCTTGATATCAACCACAAAGTGGAAGTTTAAATTTTAAATTGAGGAAATTTTCAGCCCATTTTTAGGTGTCGAATGCCTTTATTTATGGATGTTTTTAGGGATTTTTTGATCATTTTGTGAATTAACATTCTCTCATTGTTGTGTTCGGAAGTTATAATTCTGTCTAATTTTTAAGGTCCTGTTGAGATTTATGCTTCTTGAACTTGTCAGCAATTCATTGTGTTCACGTATGAGTTTATTGCACTGAAGTTTAGAATGATTATATCAAAATTTGCACTAATGTTCCCACCCATATTCGTGGCTGGTTCGATGTTTTTAGACCGTTTTGGTGGCCGAGACCTAAAATCGTATTTCTAGCCAATGTTAGGGTTTTGCTTATTTCGTTGCTTAATGATGTTTCAGCGGCCGAGGTACCTTTTCACTTCAAATGTGCCTGCTACTCATTTTCTACGACGTAAATAAATAGAAAGTGTATAGTGTCAAGTTCTATAATATAA
>NW_019262730.1:21282-22579 GCF_002742605.1 Olea europaea var. sylvestris | reverse complement strand
TTTTGTGGAGTATTTGTTTTAGTGGGAATGATGTCATGACTGCTACTGAATGGCTCTGGAAGTAAGGCATTAGCTTTCGAGTTGCACTAACAAGTGACAAGGCTAATTTTTACAGTTGGCTTGAGCGGATTTCTACATCCAGTAATGCTTTGCTGACATAGTAAATGGGGAGTTGCTTTCCTTCTTCTTCATAGACCAAGATTACACTAACAGCCGTCTTCGATACTGACAAGTACATGTAGAGTTTTCTCCGTCTTTCGATTTTGTGCATCATTATCTCTGAGTCAACACCGATCATGTCTATGTGGGACCAAGCAAAATAGTCATCGTGTTCCATGAAGAAACCTGATAAGGCACTTATCCTTGCCCCACTTAAATTTTATGTTCTGGAAAGTCAGGGTGGATCTATATTTCATCTAGCTCTTTCACATCCAGATTGTCTGGGATAACAAGTCGAAATTGTTATAATTGCTATAATGGAGATCTGTCAAAGTGAAGTGAATTCAGGTAGCACTCTTTGGAATCCCTTTGGTCGCCAAGAATCTCTTTTATTCCCATTTGGTTAGAAAATGGGGCACCTGATGAGACGTCAATGGTACAGCCTTCATTTCATGAATCCAGAGCCTTCCTAAGATAACATTATATGCTGACAGAATTGTCTGACAATTTCTCATAGTGATTCATTCCTCTCTGTACTTTATGATAGAGATTGTAAGATCGCTTCTCAATTTTTTTGCTACTTGGAAACTGTTCAAAAAAAGTATTAGTTAGTTGTGCGAATGACGATATGGTATTAGGAAGGTTTGTATACCATTGTAGGGCCAACCCCACGAGACTGGACCTGAACCCCTTACAAATACACACCTCTCGAAGGTCTCTTGGTATAGCGGGTGTAAACATTCTTGTCTACATTGAGCTATATGATCATTCAAATCGACAGTCCTATTATAAAGTTTCATGTTAGGGAAGTTGAACTTTTTGGGCATTTCCACTAGGGTAATTTCATCGACAAAAGAAGAGTCGGCGAAACAACTGGCTGCACTCTTTTTATAGGTGCTAGCATATCCTTGGGATATGTTGGACCATGGCTTCGATCATTGCTAACTTTCGTGCGAACTCTGGATCATGTCCATTGATAGGTTGTGATTGTGCATCTTCTGACCCTCCGTTAAGTGGTGTAGCAAATTGGACATTTGAACCAATGGTCCTAAGTTCATTTTGGTCAAGTAAAGGAGTCGACCGTGATTATCAAAGTTGAATCGATATCAATGATTCCACTCTTTCTTAAAGGTCTCAA
>NW_019262730.1:9820-12511 GCF_002742605.1 Olea europaea var. sylvestris | reverse complement strand
ATAAACCTAATTACTGCTTTTGCATCTGTGTGAAATCCTATTTAAATGAATGATTTCCTGATTCGGTGCATTGCTCTATGTTACATTTTCATTATTTTGATGAGTGTTTTTATATAAATTTTCATATTACTAAGTGTCATGTTTGTATGCATAGTGGTTGAGATTACTATTGTGAGGACACTGGTTGTGTTCTCACTTTAATAGGTGCATTAACAGTATGTATGCCAACTAGTAATATGGAGTATAGATGGTTGAAGCATTTAGATCACGAGAAGTGATGTGATTAAATGTTTAGAATCATCTTTATCTTTTAGAATCATAATGCATTGGAATGAGAAAGTGACCCTCCGATCACCTCTATTAGGTGGAAACCCATTATCTACCTAAGTTGAGAGATGTGAGGTAGTTGTAGATGAACATCCTATGGACTTAGGATTTGTAGTGGTTTATCAGTTAGGCATGAGGAGTGTCTTAGTGAGCACAGTTGGTGATGAGAAGAGATATGTGTCATCTAATATGAGCTACATGGAATGGGGTGGGAAATTCTGGTGATATTTTTTCTTGGGGTCATTTATGCATTAGTTGCATATATTGGCCATTTACTTGATTAACTAGGTGTTAATTTTATGTTCTCCATATGTTGAACATATTGAAAAGATCCTTGTATTATCCTATGACATGTCTTCATTGCATGTTTTATAACTTTGTGCTATTATATGCTCTTGATTAATTTCTGAGAATATCTTATTGTATTGGGTTCTTTACCATAGCTCTTGTTGAGTACATGGAGTAGGTATGATATAAGTTTCGGATCCAAGACACAGGTAAGATCTGTAATTTCCAATTTTATTTGCTTATCTTGATTAGGCCTAGGCATGGTTTGAATTGGATTGATTTTTAGCTCAACTTGAAAATCAAAATTAAAATGGACGTGGTCGGTTTGGGTAAAATCCAACCTAAATTGACTCGATCCAACTATTGAAACAGAATCAAACCGACCCAAATCAAATCAAATTGAAGGTCTTGGAGAATACTTCTGCAACAAGAGATTCAGCGAGAATTAGTTAAACCTATAGTTTTGGATTTTTAGCTAGAATTTGAGATATTTAGATCCTCAGTTTGATCAACAAGACCTCTTTAATGATTACGATCGTGAGAGTTTCGTGTCAAATTTATTTTATTGGTTGAAAGGTACTCGATACGTGCAATTGTCCTATATTGCAACTTGATCCCTAAGCTTCTTAAAAATTGCAAACTAAGCTGTAATAAATTTCTACCAAATGACCCTTCTAAGTTTTAACCATTACTTTTCCTCATAAAATTATGATCTAAATTCATAAATAAATACTCGACATGAAATAGAGCAGTAAGCCTATACCAAATAAGCCTTCTTGAAATAGCTTTTCCCTTTTGTAAAATTGTCTGCCTTTACAAGTATAGTTATGTAATCAATTAAATTGATCGTTGTAATTAACTCTCTAGTATTCTAACTTTGATCCTAGTTAATATTGAATTTTAGCATTCCATTTTAGAATATCATTTTCATTAAGAGCAGCAACTCAATCTAATACGTTGTTTATTATTTTCAATATTTAATTGCTGTGCAAATTTATCGTTTACAAGTCATACAAGATAGTTTCTCATTTAAGAACAATAATCTTGGAATCTCATTACTAACTTGAACTTTAGACAAATCAGTTTGATTATTTTAACTTGATACAATATTCACAATCTCATCTAACATCTTAAGCGGTTAAAGGGGCTACATGGATTTATCTCTTCTAATTCAACATACTACTCACAGTAGCTTGTATTATTTTTCACTAAAGTCCAACCATTAATTGGACAATTTTTTAACTAATGGCTGGTGGAACCATTGAACTTGGATCTTTTGTCTAGCTTTGATATCTAAAAAGCTTAAAATTTTGATTGAGGTAGTTAATATGGTATTAGAGCCCAACAATTACAAACGAGCCTCTTATAAATGATGCTCAAATGAACAATTTAATTTTAAAATTGATGCTTCCAAACGAGTTACTATATGCATACCATGTTGAAGATAAAATTCTATATCAATTAAATATGAGTACAACATAAAACATGTAATCGTTGGATATTAAGTAAGTAGCCTAAGCCCTCATATATTGTTTATTTTTAACCAATGACGAAGGTTATCCTTAATGGTCAATTCTTGTCTATGTATTATTATCGCATTAATATTGATCACTCTAACTAAGCATTGAATATGACCCATACTAGTACGACTTTATACCAAAACCTCAATAACTTGTTTTCTTTTATAATTTCTTTCAAGCAAAATAATTTTTGTCATCTTTTAAATAGTTTTATAATTGTGACATTTTTTTAGATCTTTGACAATTCTAAATGAATTGTAAAAATTCTGCACAGGCTCAATTTTTTGAAATCCAAGATTCTGCATTTGAAATGTAAGCAAAACATTAATGCAAGTGGAATTTTATTTGTATTTTTACCCTAAGACACTCAAATGCTGACATAAGAGATATATCTAGATATGCATTATTGAAAGATATTGGACTTTTTGGTTACATCTAATCCAACTAAGGATATATAGTATTAAAAGAGTAAGATTTACTTATTCTATTATTTACTACGTTTTTTTCTTATATTGTCTATCCATTTAAAAATGCCAGTAGCTTACCTGATATAAGT
>NW_019262730.1:0-2857 GCF_002742605.1 Olea europaea var. sylvestris | reverse complement strand
CAATTTGAGTTGGAGCATTTAACGCTATAAGATAATGTTAATCTCTTTGAAAAATAAATGCATGTAAAATTAAGGGAAAATTGTAGCAACGATCCAAATCTTTTCATTTTTTCAGACTTTACCATAATCTTCATTTTGTACTAGCGAAGGACTTTAACATTTCATAAATATACACCTAAGGTCCATCCGGACGGAAACTGTCCAAAACAACATTAAGTCACTAGAAAATTTCTTGAACTATCTACTACGTAACATTTTTATTAGATGTTGATACCTTTTTGGACGGAGTTTTTGGATGATGTTTTGGACGATATTATTGGATGTTGATTCCTTAATTTTTTCAATCAACTGACGATGTTTTGGATGGTTTTCGTCTTGATAGACCTCAGGTGCATATTTATGAAAGGTAAGGAGCCTCCGTTGACACAGAATAAAGGTTAGAGTAAAGTCTACAAAAAATGAAAAGATTAGGAACCGCTACTGCAAATTTTCCTAAAATGAATTATCTTTCAAACTTTCAATTCAAAATGTCTTTTATGATGATCTAGATAATTATAATAATGCATTATATACATTATTTTCAACTTTCTAATTCTTTCCCTAATGCTAAAAAAATTGTCCAATCTTGACAAATCAGCATTATAAAATATCACATGATAGGGTTTATGATTTTTTTAACGATTCAAACTAAACATTTATTCTCATTACCTGTCAATGTCCATCTCAATGCATTGTGGTAGAGCAATTGTACATATTTGCACTATCAAAAATTATTAGACGAAAATATTAAGCTTATGACCATAAATCAGATATAGCATGGAGAACTTTGATTTTGACATGATATTAATAGCATTTCCTATATAGAAATGGAAAGTACTTTATTCTCAGTAGTAATGATTTAAAAATTAATTAAATTATCTATCATCATCCCAACTAACATTTATCAAAGATTTGGAATATAGATTCATTAACAATGATAAGATACTATGTTGATGGTATAATCTAAAAATTATGCTCATAATTCAAAATTTGAGCAAGTAATCTCCCAAACCTCATTTTGTGAATATATAAATAGTAACACCATACAATCATCTGATAAATGTATCTTTTGGATATAGATAATAACTAGACGGTCAATATGAAGGGTGATGAAACTCCTTACATCACTTTAATTAATTTTCAAGATTGTACGGATTTAATCCCAAGTTTAGCTAGTAATGGTCAATAATCAATTTATGATACAATGATCAATTATTTTATGTGAATACATAGGATTGAAGAATCTTCTGGTTCTTCACGAAATGTTCATTTGAATTTTCATTATTCATCGAGTGATGGTCTAAATGGACATGCCAAACAATGAATTATTAGAGTTATTAAAATTCTAGTGATACTTTCAATACAATCAAAGTTTACTAGTACCACCTTTAATTATTTCTGTAATAAGGACAAATTACAAATTCGAATAGTGAATTAGTCAACACTGAAACCTTCCAATACACGATGAATAATCTTATCCATTATTTGTGGACAATTTATTTGTTATTAAGATATAATTTCTGTCGCACTGTGCTTCTCTAGTATGAATCTAACTTATATTATTACAAATTATCATAGGTAATTTAATTCATATATTCAATAATAAATGAATGCAATAACACAAAATAAATAAAACGTCAATTATGTATTTAATCAATATTCCAAGTGCTCTAGAGTATAAGTATCAAGCCTTGCAATACTTATAGATGTTCATTGAAAATCTAAGCTATAATGTTTTTGGTAAGTGTATCTTTGAAGTTATCTCCAGTGGCAAACTTATTGTAACATTCTCTTTTAAGAAATGATATTTTCTGTTCATTGTGATTACTCATTATGATTCCTAGGTTTTGTTACCATTTATCACTATCTATTATAATGCAACGAATATTTAATCCTTGTAATCTAAGAGTTTCCTCAATATGAAAGGTCAATTTGTTCATTGATCAAGCTGGGCCCCTCCTACTAGACAAAATAATATCCGGCAGCAAGTGTCTAGATAAGTCTAATATCTTCGAATTCCCTTTGTTAATCTAATTTAATGCAATTCAGAATCATAAAAATATGTATACATTCTTGTTGATCAATTTTCATATGTTACTTCATAAATTCTCTCAAGTATAATAAAATATATCTCTCATGTAAATTTTCTATATCTCTATGAAAATGAAAACTTAAAAGAAGCATCAAAACACTAGAACATCTATTGAAATCTTTCAAGGCATAGAGGTACACATCTATCATCTATTGGACATCACAACAATTATTATAACGTGTTTCTATCCAATCATCTCTCCCGATAACAGTAAAATTCACCTATCAATCAAATTAGTGATTAAGTATTTGAAAAACATTAATCAATGTAACAATTATCGAGGAATAAACACATATTTGGCGTCAAAAATATTGAAGTTATATTAAAAATTCACAATAAGGGTTCATCTATGTCTTAGTAAATAAAAGTATAGCCTAACATCACAAAATTACACTAAAATCATCTTTATTTTATAGAACATCACCTGGGATTTTGATAAATGAAGAAAAAGATGATTTTCTTCAATAGTTTCTTGATTGTCCCCATTTATATATTTATCATTTTTGCCCAAAAATCAAGGTTGGATTTTTATTGATGTGTTGCCTCTTAATTTTTTCAAAAGAGTGATGATTTTTCATCTCTTTGTTGGTACTATTTGATATATCCTATGGTATATGAGGTTCTATATTTATTATGGTCGAACTTAGTTAAGAAATTCATCCTAATTTGTTATAAAAAAAAGTTTGCATCGTAAAAAGAAATTGCATGAATGGCCATAAATTACCC
>NW_019262729.1:0-22581 GCF_002742605.1 Olea europaea var. sylvestris | reverse complement strand
GCACTTGCATATTTGGAACGTTTGGATTGTCGGCGTACGAAGAATTGAGCGTAACTTTTGCACACGGCGTCCGTTTTGGGCCCATAAGAACTTTTTGGAAGTGTAGCGACCGTTTTGGATTGAACTCACCACTTCGTCGTAACGTATGAGCGATTTTGACCATTTTTCCAAAGTGTGAGCACTTGCATATTTGGAACGTTTGGATTGTCGGCATACGAAGAATTGCGCGTAACTTTTGCACACGGTGTCCGTTTTGGGCCCGTAAGTACTTTTTGGAAATGTAGCGACCGTTTTGGATTGACCTAACCACTTCGTCGTGACGTATGAGGGATTTCGGCCATTTTTCGAAAGAGTGAGCACTTGCATATTTGGAACGCTTGGATTGTAGTTTACCAGGTAAAGGAGCTAAGCCAGGAAGAAAAAAAAGACAGGATATGGAATGCTCGCTTCTTCAAGCAATCCATAATCGGCGTACGAAGAATTGAGCGTAACTTTTGCACACGATGTCCGTTTTGGGCCCGTAAGTACTTTTTGGAAATGTAGCGACCGTTTTAGATTGAACTCACCACTTCATCGTGACGTATTAGGGATATCGGCCAATTTTCGAAAGAGTGAGCACTTACATATTTGGAACGCTTGGATTGTCGGCATACGAAGAATTGAGCGTAACTTTTGCGCACGGTGTCCGTTTTGGGCCCGTAAGTACTTTTTGGAAAATGTAGCAACCGTTTAAGATTGAACTCACCACTTTGCCGTGACGTATGAAGGATTGCGGCCATTTTTTGAAAGAGTGAGCACTTGCATATTCGGAACGCTTGGATTGTCGACTTACGAAGAATTGAGCGTAACTTTTGCACACGACGTCCGTTTTTGGCCCGTAAGTACTTTTTGGTAATGTAGCGACCGTTTTAGATTGAACTCACCACTTCCTCGTGACGTACGAGGGATTTCGGCCATTTTTCAAACGAATGAGCATTTGCACATTTGGAACGTTTGGATTGTCGGTGCACGAAGAATTGAGCATAAGTTTTGCACACGGTGTCTGTTTTGGGCCCGTAAGTACTTTTGGAAATGTAGCGACCATTTTGGATTGAACTCACCACTTCGTCGTGACATACGAGGGATTTCGGCCATTTTTCGAAAGAATGAGCGCTTGCATATTTGTAACGCTTGGATTGTCGTCGTACGAAGAATTGAGGGTAACTTTTGCACACGGTGTCCGTTTTGGGCCCATAAGAACTTTTTGGAAATGTAGCGACTGTTTTTGATTGAACTCACCACTTCGCCGTGACGTATGAGGGATTTTGGCCATTTTTCGAAAGAGTGAGCACTTGCACATTTGGAACGCTTGGATTGTCGGCGTACGAAGAATTGAGCATAATTTTTGCACACGGTGTCCGTTTTGGGCCCATAAGGATTTTTTGGAGAGGTAGCAACCGTTTTGGATTGAACTCACCACTTCGTCGTGACATATGAGGGATTTCGGCCATTTTTCGAAAGTGTGAGCACTTGCTTATTTGGAACGCTTGGATTGTCGGCGTAGGAAGAATTGAGCGTAACTTTTGCACACGATGTCCGTTTTGGGCCCGTAAGTACATTTTGGAAATGTAATGACCGTTTTAGATTGAACTCACCACTTCCTCGTGACGTGCGAAGGATTTCGGCCATTTTTCAAAAGAATGAGCACTTGCACATTTGGAACATTTGGATTGTCGGCGTACGAAGAATTGAGCGTAACTTTTGCACACGGCGTCTGTTTTGGGCCCATAAGAACTTTTTGGAAGTGTAGTGACCATTTTGGATTGAACTCACCACTTCGTCGTAACGTATGAGCGATTTTGACCATTTTTCCAAAGTGTGAGCACTTGCATATTTGGAACGTTTGGATTGTCGGCATACGAAGAATTGCGCGTAAATTTTGCACACGGTGTCGGTTTTGGGCCCGTAAGTACTTTTTGGAAATGTAGCGACCGTTTTGGATTGAACTCACCACTTCGTCGTGACGTATGAGGGATTTCGGCCATTTTTCGAAAGTGTGAGCAGTTGCATATTTGGAACGCTTGGATGGTCGGCGTACGAAGAATTGAGCGTAACTTTTGCACACGGTGTCCGTTTTGGGCCCGTAAGTACTTTTTGGAAATGTAGCGACCGTTTTAGATTGAACTCACCACTTCGTGGTGACGTAAGTGGGATTTCGCCCATTTTTCGAAAGAGTGAGCACTTGCATATTTTGAACGCTTGGATTGCCGGCGTACGTAGAATTGAGAATAACTTTTGCACACGGTGTCCGTTTTGGGCCCGTAAGTACTTTCTGGAAATGTAGCGACCGTTTCGGATTGAACTCACCACTTCGACGTGACGTAGGAGGGATTTCGGCCATTTTTGAGAGATTGAGCACTTGCATATTTGGAACGCTTAGATTATCGGCCTACGAAGAATTGAACGTAACTTTTGCTCACGGTGTCCGTTTTGGGCCCGTAAGTACTTTTTGGAAATGTAGCGACCGTTTTGGATTGAACTCACCACTTCGTCATGACGTATGAGGGATTTCGGCCAATTTTCGAAAGAGTGAGCACTTGCATATTTGGAACCCTTGGATTGTAGTTTACCAGGTAAAGGAGCTAAGGCAGGAAGAAAAGAAAGACAGGATACGGAATGCTCGCTTCTTCAAGCAATCCATAATCGGCGTACGAAGAATTGAGAGTAACTTTTGCACACGATGTCCATTTTGGGCCCGTAAATACTTTTTGGAAATGTAGCGAACGTTTTAGATTGAACTCACCACTTTGTCGTGACGTATGAGGGATTTCGGCCAATTTTTGAAAGAGTGAGCACTTACATATTTGGAACGCTTGGATTGTCGGCGTACGAAGAATTGAGCGTAACTTTTGCACATGGTGTCCGTTTTGGGCCCGTAAGTACTTTTTGGAAATGTAGCGACCGTTTAAGATTGAACTCACCACTTCGTCATGACGTATGAGGGATTTCGACCAATTTTCAAAAGAGGGAGCACTTACATATTTGGAACGCTTGGATTGTCGGCGTACGAAATATTGAGCGTAACTTTTGTACACGGTGTCCATTTTGGGCCCGTAAGTACTTTTTGGAAATGTAGCGACCATTTAAGGTTCAAATCACTACTTTGCTGTGACGTATGAGGGATTTCGGCCATTTTTCGAAAGAGTGAGCACTTGCATATTTGGAACGCTTGGATTGTCCACTTACGAAGAATGGAGCGTAACTTTTGCACACGGTGTCCGTTTTGGGCCCGTAAGTACTTTTTGGAAATGTAGCGACCGTTTAAGATTGAACTCACCACTTCGTCATGACGTATGAGGGATTTCGACCAATTTTCAAAAGAGGGAGCACTTACATATTTGGAACGCTTGGATTGTCGGCGTACGAAGAATTGAGCGTAACTTTTGTACACGGTGTCCATTTTGGGCCCGTAAGTACTTATTGGAAATGTAGCGACCGTTTAAGGTTGAACTCACTACTTTGCTGTGACGTATGAGGGATTTCGGCCATTTTTCGAAAGAGTGAGCACTTGCATATTTGGAACGCTTGGATTGTCCACTTACAAAGAATGGAGCGTAACTTTTGCACACGGTGTCCGTTTTGGGCCCGTAAGTACTTTTTGGAAATGTAGCGACCGTTTTGGATTGAACTCACCACTTCGTCGTGACGTATGAGGGATTTCGGCCATTTTTTGAAAGTGTGAGCACTTGCATATTTGGAACGCTTGGATGGTCGGCGTACGAAGAATTGAGCTTAACTTTTGCACACGATGTCCGTTTTGGGCCCGTAAGTACTTTTTGGAAATGTAGCGACCGTTTTAGATTGAACTCACTTCGTCGTGACGTAAAAGGGATTTCGCCCATTTTTCAAAAGAGTGAGCACTTGCATATTTTGAACGCTTGGATTGCCGGCGTACGAAGAATTGAGGATAACTTTTGCACACGGTGTCCGTTTTGGGCCCGTAAGTACTTTCTGGAAATGTAGCGACCGTTTCGGATTGAACTCACCACTTCGACGTGACGTAGGAGGGATTTCGGCCAGTTTTCGAGAGATTGAGCACTTGCATATTTGGAACGCTTAGATTGTCGGCCTACGAAGAATTGAACGTAACTTTTGCACACGGTGTCCGTTTTGGGCCCGTAAGTACTTTTTGGAAATGTAGCGACCGTTTTGGATTGAACTCACCACTTCGTCATGACGTATGAGGGATTTCGGCCATTTTTCGAAAGAGTGAGCAATTGCATATTTGGAACCCTTGGATTGTAGTTTACCAGGTAAAGGAGCTAAGGCAGGAAGAAAAGAAAGACAGGATACGGAATGCTCGCTTCTTCAAGCAATCCATAATCGGCGTACGAAGAATTGAGCGTAACTTTTGCACACGATGTCCGTTTTGGGCCCGTAAGTACTTTTTGGAAATGTAGCGACCGTTTTAGATTGAACTCACCACTTCGTCGTGACGTACGAGGGATTTCGGCCAAATCTTGAAAGAGTGAGCACTTACATATTTGGAACGCTTGGATTGTCGGCGTACGAAGAATTGAGCGTAACTTTTGCACACGGTGTCCGTTTTGGGCCCGTTAGTACTTTTTGGAAATGTAGCGACCGTTTAAGATTGAACTCACCACTTCGTCGTGACGTACGAGGGATTTCGGCCAAATCTTGAAAGAGTGAGCACTTACATATTTGGAACGCTTGGATTGTCGGCGTACGAAGAATTGAGCGTAACTTTTGCACACGGTGTCCGTTTTGGGCCCGTAAGTACTTTTTGGAAATGTAGCGACTGTTTAAGATTGAACTCACCACTTCGTTGTGACGTATGAGGGATTTCGACCAATTTTCAAAAGAGTGAGCACTTGCATATTTGGAACGCTTGGATTGTCGGCGTACGAAGAATTGAGCGTAACTTTTGTACACGGTGTCCATTTTGGGCCCGTAAGTACTTTTTGGAAATGTGGCGACCGTTTAAGGTTGAACTCACTACTTTGCCGTGACGTATGAGGGATTTTGGCCATTTTTCGAAAGAGTGAGCACTTGCATATCTGGAACGCTTGGATTGTCCCTTACGAAGAATGGAGCGTAACTTTTGCGCACGGTGTCCGTTTTGGGCCCGTAAGTACTTTTTGGAAATGTAGCGACCGTTTTGGATTGAACTCACCACTTCGTCGTGACGTATGAGGGATTTCGGCCATTTTTCGAAAGTGTGAGCACTTGCATATTTGGAACGCTTGGATGGTCGGCCTACGAAGAATTGAGCTTAACTTTTGCACACGGTGTCCGTTTTGGGCCCGTAAGTACTTTTTGGAAATGTAGCGACCGTTTTAGATTGAACTCACTTCGTCGTGACGTAAGAGGGATTTCGCCCATTTTTCGAAAGAGTGAGCACTTGCATATTTTGAACGCTTGGATTGCCGGCGTACGAAGAATTGAGCATAACTTTTGCACACGGTGTCCGTTTTGGGCCCGTAAGTACTTTCTGGAAATGTAGCGACCGTTTCGGATTGAACTCACCACTTCGACGTGACGTAGGAGGGATTTCGGCCATTTTTCGAGAGATTGAGCACTTGCATATTTGGAACGCTTAGATTGTCGGCCTACGAAGAATTGAGCGTAACTTTTGCACACGGTGTCCATTTCGGGCCAGTAAGTACTTTTTGGAAATGTTGCGACCGTTTTGGATTGAACTCACCAGTTCATCGTGACGTATGAGGGATTTCGCCCATTTTTCGAAAGAGTGAGCACTTGCATATTTGGAACGCTTGGATTGCCGGTGTACGAAGAATCGAGCGTAACTTTACGGTGTCCATTTTGGGACCATAAGTACTTTTTGGAAATGTAGCGACCGTTGTGGATTGAACTCACCACTTCATCGTGACGTATGAGGGATTTCGGCCAATTTTTGAAAGAGTAAGCACTAACATATTTGGAACGCTTGGATTGTCGACGTACGAAGAATTGAGCGTAACTTTTGCACACGGTGTTCGTTTTGGGCCCGTAAGTACTTTTTGGAAATGTAGCGACCGTTTAAGATTGAACTCACCACTTCGTCATGACGTATGAGGGATTTCGACCAATTTTCAAAAGAGTGAGTACTTACATATTTGGAACGCTTGGATTGTCGGCGTACGAAGAATTGAGCATAACTTTTGCACACGGTGTCCGTTTTGGGCCCGTAAGTACTTTTTGGAAATGTAGCGACCGTTTAAGATTGAACTCACCACTTCGTCATGACGTATGAGGGATTTCGACCAATTTTCAAAAGAGTGAGTACTTACATATTTGGAACGCTTGGATTGTCGGCGTACGAAGAATTGAGCATAACTTTTGCACACGGTGTCCGTTTTGGGCCCGTAAGTACTTTTTGGAAATGTAGCGACCGTTTTGGATTGAACTCACCACTTCGTCATGATGTATGAGGGATTTCGGCCATTTTTCGAAAGAGTGAGCACTTGCATATTTGGAACCCATGGATTGCCGGTGTACGAAGAATCGAGCGTAACTTTACGGTGTCCATTTTGGGACCATAAGTACTTTTTGGAAATGTAGCGACCGTTGTGGATTGAACTCACCACTTCATCGTGATGTATGAGGGATTTCGGCCATTTTTAGAAAGTGTGAGTACTTGCATATTTGGAACGCTTGGATGGTCGGCGTACGAAGAATTGAGCGTAACTTTTGCACACGGTGTCCGTTTTGGGCCCGTAAGTACTTTTTGGAATTGTAGCGACCGTTTTGGATTGAACTCACCACTTCATCATGACGTATGAGGGATTTCGGCCATTTTTCGAACGAATGAGCATTTGCATATTTGGAACGCTTGGATTGTCTGCGTACGAAGAATTGAGCGTAACTTTACGGTGTCCATTTTGGGACCATAAATACTTTTTGGAAATGTAGCGACCGTTTTGGATTGAACTCACCACTTCGTCGTGACGTACGAGGGATTTCGGCCATTTTTCGAAAGAATGAGCACTTTCATATTTGGAACGCTTGGTTTGTCGACGGACGGAGAATTGAGTGTAACTTTTGCACACGTTGTCCGTTTTGGGCCCATAAGAAATTTTTGGAAATGTTGCGACCGTTTTGGATTGAACTCACCACTTCATCGTGACGTATGAGGGATTTCGGCCATCTTTCAAAAGTGTGAGCACTTTCGTATTTGGAACATTTGGATTGTCGGCGTACGAAGAATTGAGCGTAACTTTTGCACACGATGTCCGTTTTGGGACCATAAGTACTTTTCGGAAATGTAGCGACCGTTTTGGATTGAACTCACCACTTCGTCGTGACGTATGAGGGATTTCAGCCATTTTTCGAAAGTGCGAGCACTCGCATATTCAGAACGCTTGGATTATCGACGTACGAAGAATTGACCTTAAATTTGGTACACGGTGTCCGTTTCTGGCCAATAAGTACTTTTTGGGAATGTAGCGACCGTTTTCGATTGAACTCACCACTTCGGCGAGAGGTATGAGGGATTTCAGCCATTGTTCGAAAGAGTGAGTAATTACATATTGGGAACCCTTGGATTGTCGACGTATGATGAATTGAGCGTAACTTTTGTATACGGTGTCCGTTTTGCGCCCGTAAGTACTTTTTGGAAATGTAGCGATCGTTTTAGATTGAACACTCAACTTCATCGTGACGTACGAGGGATTTCGGCCATTTTTCTAAAGAATGAGCACTTGCATATTTGGAACGCTTGGATTGTCGGCGTACGAAGAATTGAGCGTAACTTTTGCACACGGTGTCCGTTTTGGGCCCGTAAGTACTTTTTGGAAATGTAGCTACCGTTTTAGATTGAACTCACCACTTCATCATGACGTATGAGGGATTTCGGCCATTTTTTGAAATTGTGAGAACTCGCATACTTGGAACGCTTGGATTGTCGACATTCGAAGAATTGAGCGTAACTTTTGCACACGGTGTCCGTTTCAGGCCCATAAGAACTTTTTGGAAATGTAGCGACGTTTTGGATTGAGCTCAACACTTCGTCGTGACGTATGGGTGATTTCGACCATTTTTCGAAAGTGTGAGCACTTGCATATTTGGAACGCTTGGATTGACGGCTTACGAAGAATTGAGCGTAACTTTTGCACACGGTGTCCGTTTTGGGCCCGTAAGTACTTTTTGGAAATGTAGCGACCGTTTTAGATTGAACTCACCACTTCGTCGTGACGTATGAGGGATTTCGCCCATTTTTCGAAAGAGTGAGCACTTGCATATTTGGAACGCTTGGATTGTCGGCGTACGAAGAATTGAGTGTAACTTTTGCACATGGTGTCCGTTTTGGGCCCGTAAGTACTTTCTGGAAAAGTAGGATCGTTTTGGATTGAACTCACCACTTCGTCGTGACGTAGGAGGGATTTCGGCCATTTTTCGAGAGATTGAGCACTTGTATATTTGGAACGCTTAGATTGTCGGCGTACGAAGAATTGAGCGTAACTTTTGCACATGGTGTCCGTTTTGGGCCCATAAGAACTTTTTGGAAATGTAGCGACCGTTTTGGATTGAACTCACCACTTCGTCATGACGTATGAGGGATTTCAGCCATTTTTCGAAAGTGTGAGCACTTTTAAATTTGGAACGTTTGGATTGTCGGCGTACGAAGAATTGAGCGTAACTTTGGCACACTGTGTCCGTTTTTGGCCCGTAAGTACTTTTTGGAAATGGCGCGACCGTTTTCAATTGAACTCACCCCTTCGTCGAGACGTATGAGGGATTTCAGCCATTTTTCGAAAGAGTGAGCACTTGCATATTGGGAACGCTTGGATTGTCGGCGTACGAAGAATTGTGTGTAACTTTTGCACACGTTGTCCATTTTGGGCCCATAAGAACATTTTGGAAACGTAGCGACCGTTTTGGATTGAACTCACCACTTCATCGTGATGTATGAGGGATTTAGTCCATTTTTCGAAAGTGTGAGCACTTGCAAATTTGGAACGTTTAGATTGTCGGCATACGAAGAATTGAGCGTAACTTTTGTACACGGTGTTCGTTTTGGGCCCGTAAGTACTTTTTGGAAATGTAGCGACCGTTTTAGATTGACCTCACCACTTCGTCGTGACGTACGAGGGATTTTGGCCATTTTTTGAAAGAATGAGCACTTGCATATTTGCAACGCTTGGATTGTAGGCGTACGAAGAATGAGCGTAACTTTTGCACACGGTGTCCATTTTGGGACCATAAGTACTTTTTGGAAATGTAGCGATCTTTTTGGATTGAACTCACCACTTCGTCGTGATGTACCAGGGATTTTGGCCATTTTTCGAAAGAATGAGCACTTACATATTTGGAACGCTTGGATTGTCAACGTACAATGAATTGAGTGTGACTTTTGCACACGGTGTCCGTTTTGGGCCCATAAGAACTTTTTGGAAATGTAACGACAGTTTTGGATTGAACTCACCACTTCATCGTTACGTATGAGGGATTACGGCCATTTTTTGAAAGTGTGAGCATTTGCATATTTGGAACGCTTGGATTGTAAGCGTACGAAGAATTGAGCGTAACTTTTGAACACGGTTTCCGTTCTGGGCCCATAAGTACTTTTTGGAAATGTAGCGAACGTTTTGGATTGAACTAACAACATCGTTGTGACGTACGAGGGACTTCGGCCATTTTTCAAAAGAATAAGCACTTGCATATTTGGAACGCTTGGATTGTCGACGTACGAAGAATTAAGTGTAACTTTTGCACACGTTGTCCGTTTTGGGCCTATAAGAACTTTTTGGAAATGTAGCGACCGTCTTGAATTGAACTCACCACTTCATCGTGACGTATGAGGGATTTCGGCCATTTTTCGAAAGTGTGAGTACTTGCATATTTTGAACGTTTGGATTGTCGGCGTACGAAGAATTGAGCGTAATTTTGCACACGGTGTCCGTTTTGGGCCCGTAAGTATTTTTGAAAATGTAGCGACCGTTTTAGATTGAACTCACCACTTCATCGTGACGTATGAGGGATTTCGTCCATTTTTCGAAAGAGTGAGCACTTGCATATTTGGAACGCTTGGATTGCCAGCGTACGACGAATTGAGCGTAACTTTTGCACATGGTGTCCGTTTTGGGCCCGTAAGTAATTTCTGGAAATGTAGCGATCATTTTGGATTGAACTCACCACTTCGTCGTGACGTAGGAGGGATTTCGGCCATTTTTCGAGAGATTGAGCACTTCTATATTTGGAACGCTTAGATTGTCGTCGTACGAAGAATTGAGCATAACTTTTGCACACGGTGTCCGTTTTGGGCCCATAAGAACTTTTTGGAAATGTAGCGACCGTTTTGGATTGAACTCACCACTTCGTCATGACGTATGAGGGATTTAGGCCATTTTTCAAAAGTGTGAGCACTTGCATATTTGGAACGTTTGGATTGTCGACGTACGAAGAATTGAACGTAACTTTGGCACACGGTGTCCGTTTTTGGCCCGGAAGTACTTTTTGGAAATGCAGCGACCGTTTTCGATTGAACTCACCCCTTCGTCGAGACGTATGAGGGATTTCAACCATTTTTCGAAAGAGTGAGCACTTGCATATTGGAACGCTTAGATTGTCGTCGTACAAAGAATTGAGCATAACTTTTGCACACGTTGTCCGTTTTGGACCCATAAGAACATTTTGGAAACGTAGCGATCGTTTTGGATTGAACTCACCACTTCATCGTGATGTGTGAGGGATTTCGTCCATTTTTTTAAAGTGTGAGCACTTGTAAATTTGGAACGTTCGGATTGTCGGCGTACGAAGAATTGAGCGTAACTTTTGCACACGGTGTTCGTTTTGGGACCGTAAGTAGTTTTTTGAAATGTAGCGACCGTTTTAGATTGAACTCACCACTTCATCGTGACGTACGAGGGATTTCGGCCATTTTTTGAAAGAATGAGAACTTGCATATTTGCAACGTTTGGATTGTCGACGTACGAAGAATTGAGCTTAACTTTTGCACACGGTGTCCATTTTGGGACCATAAGTACTTTTTGGAAATGTAGCGCTCGTTTTGGATTGAACTCACCACTTCATCGTGACGTACGAGGGATTTCGGCCATTTTTCGGAAGAATGAGCACTTACATATTTCGAACGCTTGGATAGTCGACGTACAATTTATTGAGTGTGACTTTTGCACACGGTGTCCGTCTTGGGCCCATAAGAACTTTTTGGGAATCTAGCGACCGTTTTCGATTGAACTCACCACTTCGTCGTTACGTATGAGGGATTACGGCCATTTTTCGAAAGTGTGAGCACTTGCATATTTGGAACGCTTGGATTGTCAGCGTACGAAGAATTGAGCGTAACTTTTGAACATGGTTTCCGTTTTGGGCCCATAAGTACTTTTTGGAAATGTAGCGATCGTTTTGGATTGAACTAACGGCATCGTTGTGACGTACGAGGGATTTCGACCATTTTTCGAAAGAATAAGCACTTGCATATTTGGAACGCTTCGATTGTCGACGTACCAAAAATTGAGTGTAACTTTTGCATACGTTGTCCGTTTTGGGCCCATAAGAACTTTTTGGAAATGTAGCGACCGTCTTGAATTGAACTCACCACTTCGTCATGACGTATGAGGGATTTCGGCCATTTTTTGAAAGTGTGAGCACTTGCATATTTTGAACGTTAGGATTGTCAGCGTACCAAGAATTGAGCATAACTTTTGCACACGGTGTCCGTTTTTGGCCCACAAGAACTTTTTGGAAGTGTAGCGACCGTTTTGGATTGAACTCACCACTTCGTCGTTACGTATGAGGGATTTCGGCCATTTTTCAAAAGTGTGAGCACTTGCATATTCGGAACGCTTGGATTGTCGACGTACGAAGAATTTAGCGTAACTTTTCCAAACGGTGTCCGTTTTGGGCCCTAAGTCCTTTTTGGAAATGTAGCGATCGTTTTCGATTGAACTCACCACTTCGTCGTGACGTATGAGGGATTTCGACCATTTTTTGAAAGAGTGAGCACTTGCATATTTGGAACGCTTGGATTGTCGGCGTACAAAGAATTGAGTGTAACTTTTGCACACGGTGTCCGTTTTGGGCCCACAAGAACTTTTTGGAAATGTAGCGACCGTTTTGGATTGAACTCACCACTTCGTCGTGACGTATGAGGGATTTCAGCCATTTTTCAAAAGTGTGAGCATTTGCATATTCGGAACGCTTGGATTGTCGGCGTACGAAGAATTGAGCGTAAATTTGGCACACGGTGTCCGTTTTTGGCCAGTAAATACTTTTTGGAAATGTAGCGACCATTTTTGATTGAACTCACTACTTCGTCGAGACGTATGAGGGATTTCAGCAATTTTTCTAAAGAGTGAGTAATTTCATATTGGGAACGCTTGGATTGTCGACGTACGAAGAATTGAGCGTAACTTTTGCACACGATGTCCGTTTTGGGCCAGTAAGTACTTTTTGGAAATGTATCGACCGTTTTAGATTGAACTCACCACTTCGTCGTGACGTATGAGGGATTTCGGCCATTTTTCGAAGGAGTGAACACTTGCTTATTGGGAGCGCTTGGATTGTCAGCGTACGAAGAATTGAGCGTAACTTTTGCACACGACGTCCGTTTTGGGCCCATAAGAACTTTTTGGAAATGTAGCGACCGTTTTGGATTGAACTCACCACTTCGTCGTGACGTACGAGGGATTTCAGCTATTTTTCGGAAGAATGAGCACTTACATATTTGGAACGCTTGGATTGTCGACGTACAATGAATTGAGTGTGACTTTTGCACACGGTGTCCATTTTGGGCCCATAAGAACTTTTTGGAAATGTAGCGACCGTTTTGGATTGAACTCACCACTTCGTCGTGACGTATGAGGGATTTCAGCCATTTTTCGAAAGTGTGAGCACTTGCATATTTGGAACGTTTGGATTGTCGGCGTACGAAGAATTGAGCGTAACTTTGGCACACGGTGTCCGTTTTTGGCCCGTAAGTACTTTTTGGAAATGTAGCGACCGTTTTCGATTGAACTCACCCCTTCGTCGAGACGTATGAGGGATTTCAGCCATTTTTGGAAAGAGTGAGCACTTGCTTATTGGGAACGCTTGGATTGTCGGCGTACGAAGAATTGTGCGTAACTTTTGCACACGTTGTCCGTTTTGGGCCCATAAGAACATTTTGGAAACGTAGCGACCGTTTTGGATTGAACTCACCACTTCATCGTGATGTATGAGGGATTTCGTCCATTTTTCGAAAGTGTGAGAACTTGCAAATTTGGATCGTTTGGCTTGTCGGCGTACGAAGAATTGAGCTTAACTTTTGCACACGGTGTTTGTTTTGGGCCCGTAAGTACTTTTTGGAAATGTAGCGACCGTTTTATATTGACCTCACCACTTCATCGTAACGTACGAGGGATTTTGGTCATTTTTTGAAAGAATGAGCACTTGCATATTTGCAGCGCTTGGATTGTCGGCGTACGAGGAATTGAGCGTAACTTTTGCACACGGTGTCCATTTTGGGACCATAAGTACTTTTTGGAACTGTAGCGATCGTTTTGGACTGAACTCACCACTTCGTCGTGATGTACAAGGGATTTTGGCCATTTTTCGAAAGAATGAGCACTTACATATTTGGAACGCTTGGATTGTCGACGTACAATGAATTGAGTGTGACTTTTGCACACGGTGTCCGTTTTGGGCCCATAAGAACTTTTTGGAAATGTAGCGACCGTTTTGGATTGAACTCACCACTTCGTCATTACGTATGAGGGATTACGGCCATTTTTCGAAAGTGTGAGCACTTGCAAATTTGGAACGCTTGGATTGTCGGCGTATGACGAATTGAGCGTAACTTTTGAACACGGTTTCCGTTCTGGGCCCATAAGTACTTTTTGGAAATGTAGCGAATGTTTTGTATTGAACTAACAACATCGTTGTGACTTACGAGGGATTTCGGCCATTTTTCGAAAGAATGAGCACTTGCATATTTGGAACGCTTGGATTGTCGACGTACGAAGAATTGAGTGTAACTTTTGCACACGTTGTCCGTTTTGGGCCCATAAGAACTTTTTGGAAATGTAGCGACCGTCTTGAATTGAACTCACCACTTCGTCGTTATGTATGAGGGATTTCGTCCATTTTTTTAAAGTGTGAGTACTTGCAAATTTGGAACGTTTGGATTGTCGGCGTACGAAGAATTGAGCGTAACTTTTGCACACGGTGTTCGTTTTGGGCTCGTAAGTACTTTTTTGAAATGTACCAACCGTTTTGGATTGAACTCACCACTTCGTCGTGACGTACGAGGGATTTCAGCCATTTTTTGAAAGAATGAGCACTTGCATATTTGTAACGCTTGGATTGTCGGCGTACGAAGAATTGAGCGTAACTTTTGCACACGGTGTCCATTTTGGGACCATAAGTACTTTTTGGAAATGTAGCTATCGTTTTGGATTGAACTCACCACTTCGTCGTGACGTACGAGGGATTTCGGCCATTTTTCGGAAGAATGAGCACTTACATATTTGGAACGCTTGGATTGTCGACGTACAACGAATTGAGTGTGACTTTTGCACACGGTGTCCGTTTTGGGCCCATAAGAACTTTTTGGAAATCTAGCGACCGTTGTGGATTGAACTCACCACTTCGTCGTGACGTATGCGGGATTTCGGCCATTTTTCGAAAGAATGAGCACTTGCATATTTGGAACGCTTGGATTGTCGGCGAACGAAGAATTGATCGTAACTTTTGCACGCGGTGTCCGTTTTGGGCCAGTAAGTACTTTTTGGAAATGTAGCGACCGTTTTAGATTGAACTCACCACTTCGTCGTGACGTATGCGGGATTTCGGCCATTTTTCGAAAGAATGAGCACTTGCATATTTGGAACGCTTGGATTGTCGGCGAACGAAGAATTGATCGTAACTTTTGCACGCGGGGTCCGTTTTGGGCCAGTAAGTACTTTTTGGAAATGTAGCGACCGTTTTAGATTGAACTCACCACTTCGTCGTGACGTATGCGGGATTTCGGCCATTTTTCGAAAGAATGAGCACTTGCATATTTGGAACGCTTGGATTGTCGACGAACGAAGAATTGAGCGTAACTTTTGCACACGGCGTCCATTTTTAGACCATAAGTACTTTTTTGAAATGTAGCGACTGTTTTGAATTGAACTCACCACTTCGTCGTGACGTACGAGGGATTTTGGCCATTTTTCGAAAGAATGAGCACTTACATATTTGGAACGCTTGGATTGTCGACGTATAATGAATTGAGTGTGATTTTTGCGCACGGTGTCCATTTTGGACCCATAAGAACTTTTTGGAAATGTAGCGACCGTTTTGGATTGTACTCACCACTTCGTCGTTACGTATGAGGGATTACGGCCATTTTTCGAAAGTGTGAGCACTTGCATATTTGGAACGCTTGGATTGTCGGCGTACGAAGAATTGAGCGTAACTTTTGAACACGGTTTCCGTTTTGGGCCCATAAGCACTTTATGGAAATGTAGCGATCGTTTTGGATTGAACTAACAACATCTTTGTGACGTACGAGGGATTTCGGCCATTTTTCGAAAGAATGAGCACTTGCATATTTGGAACGCTTGGATTGTCGACGTACGAAGAATTGAGTGTAACTTTTGCAAACTTTGTCCGTTTTGGGCCCATAAGAACTTTTTCGAAATGTAGTGACCGTCTTGAATTGACATCGCCACTTCGTCGTGACGTATGAGGGATTTCGGCCATTTTTCGATAGTGTGACCACTTGCATATTTTGAACGTTTGGATTGTCGACGTACGAAGAATTGAGCGTAATTTTGCACACGGTGTCCGTTTTGGGCCCGTAAGTACTTTTTGGAAATGTAGCGACCGTTTTAGATTGAACTCACCACTTCATTGTGATGTATGAGGGATTTCGTCCATTTTTCGAAAGAGTGAGCACTTGTATATTTGGAATGCTTGGATTGCCAGCGTACGACGAATTGAGCGTAACTTTTGCACACGGTGTCCGTTTTGGGCCCGTAAGTACTTTCTGGAAATGTAGCGATCGTTTTGGATTGAACTCACCTCTTCGTCGTGACGTAGGAGGGATTTCGACCATTTTTCGAGAGATTGAGCACTTGTATATTTGGAACGCTTAGATTGTCGACGTACGAAGAATTGAGCGTAACTTTTGCACACGGTGTCCATTTTGGGCCCATAAGAACTTTTTGGAAATGTAGCGACCGTTTTGGATTGAACTCACCACTTCGTCGTGACGTATGAGGGATTTCGACCATTTTTCGAAAGTGTGAGTACTTGCATATTTGGAACGTTTGGATTGTCGGCGTACGAAGAATTGAGCGTAACTTTGGCACACGGTGTCCGTTTTTAGCCCGTAAGTACTTTCTGGAATTATAGCGACGGTGTCCGTTTTTGGCCCGTAAGTACTTTTTGGAAATGTAGCGACCATTTTCGATTGAACTCACCCCTTCGTCGAGACGTATGAGGGATTTCAGCCATTTTTCGAAAGAGTGAGCACTTGCATATTGGGAACGCTTGGATTGTCGGCGTACGAAGAATTGTACGTAACTTTTGCACACGTTGTCCGTTTTGGGCCCATAAGAACATTTTGGAAACGTAGCGACAGTTTTGGATTGAACTCACCACTTCATTGTGATGTATGAGGGATTTCGTCCATTTTTCGAAAGTGTGAGCACGTGCAAATTTGGAACGTTTGGATTGTCGGCGTACGAAGAATTGAGCGTAACTTTTGCACACGGTGTTAGTTTTGGGCCCGTAAGTACTTTTTGGAAATGTAGCGACCTTTTTAGATTGAAGTCACCACTTCATCGTGACGTACGAGGGATTTCGGCCATTTTTTGAAAGAATGAGCACTTGCATATTTGCAACGCTTGGATTGTCGGCGTACGAAGAATTGAGCGTAACTTTTGCACACGGTGTCCATTTTGGGACCATAAGTACTTTTTGGAAATGCGGCGATCATTTTGGATTGAACTCACCACTTCGTCGTGACGTACGAGGGATTTCGGCCATTTTTCGGAAGAATGAGCACTTACATATTTGGAACGCTTGGATTGTCGACGTACAATGAATTGAGTGTGACTTTTGCACACGGTGTCTGTTTTGGGCCCATAAGAACTTTTTGGAAATGTAGCGACCATTTTGGATTGAACTCACCACTTTGTCATTACGTATGAGGGATTATGGCCATTTTTCGAAAGTGTGAGCACTTGCATATTTGGAACGCTTGGATTGTCGGCGTACGAAGAATTGAGCGTAACTTTTGAACATGGTTTCCGTTTTGGGCCCATAAGTACTTTTTGGAAATGTAGCGATCGTTTTGGATTGAACTAACAACATCGTTGTGACGTACGAGGGATTTCGGCCATTTTTCGAAAGAATGAGCACTTGCATATTTGGAACGCTTGGATTGTCGACGTACGAAGAATTGAGTGTAACTTTTGCACACGTTGTCCGTTTTGGGCCCATAAGAACTTTTTGGAAATGTAGCGACCGTCTTGAATTGAACTCACCACTTCGTCGTGACATATGAGGGATTTTGACCATTTTTCGAAAGTGTGAGCACTTGCATATTTTGAACGTTAGGATTGTCGGCGTACGAAGAATTGAGCGTAACTTTTGCACACGGTGTCCGTTTTGGGCCCACAAGAACTTTTTGGAAGTGTAGCGACCGTTTTGGATTGAACTCACCACTTCGTCGTTACGTATGAGGGATTTCGGCCATTTTTCAAAAGTGTGAGCACTTGCATATTTGGAACGCTTGGATTGTCGGCGTACGAAGAACTGAGCGTAACTTTTCCACACGGTGTCCGTTTAGGGCCCTAAGTCCTTTTTGGAAATGTAGCGACCGTTTTCGATTGAACTCACCACTTCGTCGTGACGTATGAGGGATTTTGGCCATTTTTTGAAAGAGTGAGCACTTGCATATTTGGAACGCTTGGATTGTCGGCGTACAAAGAATTGAGCTTAACTTTTGCACATGGTGTCCGTTTTGGGCCCACAAGAACTTTTTGGAAATGTAGCGACCATTTTGGATTGAACTCACCACTTCGTCGTGACGTATGAGGGATTTTAGCCATTTTTAAAAGTTTGAGCCCTTGCGTATTCGGAACGCTTGGATTGTCGGCGTACGACGAATTGAGCGTAAATTTGGCACACGGTGTCCGTTTTTGGCCAGTAAGTACTTTTTTGAAATGTAGCGACCATTTTCGATTGAACTCACCACTTCGTCGAGACGTATGAGGGATTTCAGCCATTTTTCGAAAGAGTGAGTATTTTCATATTGGGAACGCTTGGATTGTCAGCGTACGAAGAATTGAGCGTAACTTTTGCACACGGTGTCCGTTTTGGGACCATAAGTACTTTTTGGATATGTAGCGACCGTTTTGGATTGAACTCCCAACTTCGTCGTAACGTACGAGGGATTTCGGCCATTTTTCGAAAGAATGAGCACTTGCGTATTTGGAACGCTTGGATTGTCGACATACGAAGAATTGAGCGCAACTTTTGCACACGGCGTCCATTTTTTGGACCATGAGTACTTTTTGGAAATGTAGCGACCGTTTTGGATTGAACTCACCACTTCGTCGTGACGTACGAGGGATTTCGGCCATTTTTTCGAAAGAATGAGCACTTACATATTTGGAACGCTTGGATTGTCGACGTACAATGAATTGAGTGTGACTTTTGCACACGGTGTCCGTTTTGGACACATAAGAACTTTTTGGAAACGTAGCGACCGTTTTGGATTGAACTCACCACTTCGTCTTGACGTATGAGGGATTTAGGCCATTTTTCGAAAGTGTGAGCACTTGCGTATTTGGAACGCTTGGATTGTCGGCGTACGAAGAATTGAGCGTAACTTTTGCACACGGTGTCCGTTTTGGGCCAGTAAGTACTTTTTGGAAATGTAGCGACCGTTTTAGATTGAACTCACCACTTCGTCGTGACATATGAGGGATTTTGGCCATTTTTCGAAAGTGTGAGCACTTGTATATTTGGAACGCTTGGATTGTCGGCGTACAAAGAATTGAGCGTAACTTTTGCACACGGTGTCCGTTTTGGGCCAGTAAGTACTTTTTGGAAATGTAGCGACCATTTTAGATTGAACTCACCACTTCGTCGTGACGTAAGAGGGATTTTTGCCATTTTTCGAAAGTGTGAGCACTTGTATATTTGGAACGCTTAGATTGTCGGCGTACAAAGAATTGAGCGTAACTTTTGCACACGGTCTCCGTTTTGGGCCAGTAAGTACTTTTTGGAAATGTTGCGACCGTTTTAGATTGAACTCACCACTTCGTCGTGACGTATGAGGGATTTCGGCCATTTTTCGTAAGAGTGAGCACTTGCTTATTGGGAGCGCTTGGATTGTCGGCGTACAAAGAATTGAGCGTAACTTTTGCACACAGTTTCCATCTTGGGCCCGTAAGTACTTTTTGGAAATGTAGCGATCGTTTTGGATTGAACTCACAACTTCATCGTGACGTACAAGGGATTTCGGCCATTTTTCGAAAGAATGAGCACTTGCTTGGATTGTCGACGTACAATGAATTGAGTGTGACTTTTGCACACGGTGTCCGTTTTGGGCCGATAAGTACTTTTTGGAAATGTAGCGTTCGTTTTGGATTGAACTCACAACTTCGTCGTGACGTACGAGGGATTTCGGCCATTTTTCGAAAGAATGAGCACTTGCATATTTGGAACGCTTGGATTTTCGGCGTACGAAGAATTGAGTGTAACTTTTGCACATGGTGTCCATTTTGGGACCATAAGTACTTTTTGCAAATGTAGCGATTGTTTTGGATTGAACTCACAACTTCGTCGTGATGTACGAGGGATTTCGGCCATTTTTTGAAAGAATGAGCACTTAATTATTTGGAACGCTTGGATTGTCGACGTACGAAGAATTGAGGGTAACTTTTACACACGTTGTCCGTTTTGGGCTCATAAGAACTTTTTGGAAATGTAGCGACCGTCTTGGATTGAACTCACCACTTCGTCGTGATGTATGAGGGATTTCGGCCATTTTTCGAAAGTGTGAGCACTTGTATATTTGGACCGCTTGGATTGTCGGCGTACGAAGAATTGAGCGTAACTTTTGCACACGGCGTCCATTTTTGGACCATAAGTACTTTTTGGAAATGTAGCGACCGTTTTAGATTGAACTCACCACTTCGTCGTGACGTATGAGGGATTTCGGCCATTTTTTGAAAGTGTGAGCACTTGTATATTTGGAACGCTTGGATTGTCGGCGTACGAAGAATTGAGCGTAACTTTTGCACACGGTGTCCGTTTGGGCCAGTAAGTACTTTTTGGAAATGTAGAGATCGTTTTAGATTGAACTCACCACTTCGTCGTGACGTATGAGGGATTTTGGCCATTTTTCGAAAGAATGAGCACTTACATACTTGGAACTCTTGGATTGTCGACGTACAATGAATTGAGTGTGACTTTTGCACACGTTGTCCATTTTGGGCCCATAAGAACTTTTTGGAAATGTAGCGACCATTTTGGATTGAACTCGTCCTGACGTATGAGGGATTTCGGCCATTTTTCGAAAAATGTGAGCACTTGTATATTTGGAACGCTTGGATTGTCGTCGTACGAAGAATTGAGCGTAACTTTTGAACACGGTTTCCGTTTTGGGCCCATAAGTACTTTTTGGAAATGTAGCGATCATTTTGGATTGAACTCACTACTTCGTCGTGATGTACGAGGGATTTCGGCCATTTTTTGAAAGAATGAGCACTTGCTTGGATTGTCGACGTACAATGATTTAAGTGTGACTTTTGCACACGGTGTCCGTTTTGGGCCCATAAGTACTTTTTGGAAATGTAGCGATCGTTTTGGATTGAACTCACAACTTCGTCGTGACGTACGAGGGATTTCGGCCATTTTTCGAAAGAATGAGCACTTGCTTGGATTGTCGACGTACAATGAATTGAGTTTGACTTTTGCACACGGTGTCCGTTTTGGGCCCATAAGTACTTTTTGGAAATGTAGCGATCGTTTTGGATTGAACTCACAACTTCATCGTGACGTACGAGGGATTTCGGCCATTTTTCAAAAGAATGAGCACTTGCATATTTGGAACGCTTGGATTTTCGGCGTACGAAGAATTGAGTGTAACTTTTGCACATGGTGTCCATTTTGGGACCATAAGTACTTTTTGCAAATGTAGCGATTGTTTTGGATTGAACTCACAACTTCATCGTGATGTACGAGGGATTTCAGCAATTTTTCGAAAGAATGAGCACTTAAATATTTGGAACGCTTGGATTGTCGACGTACGAAGAATTGAGTGTAACTTTTGCACACGTTGTCCGTTTTGGGCTCATAAGAACTTTTTGGAAATGTAGCGACCGTCTTGGATTGAACTCACCACTTCGTCGTGATGTATGAGGGATTTTGGCCATTTTTCGAAAGTGTGAGCACTTGCATATTTTGAACGTTAGGATTGTTGGCGTACGAAGAATTGAGCGTAACTTTTGCACACGGTGTCCGTTTTGGGCCAGTAAGTACTTTTTGGAAATGTAGCGACCATTTTAGATTGAACTCACCACTTCGTCGTGACGTATGAGGGATTTCGGCCATTTTTCGAAAGAGTGAGCACTTGCTTATTGGGAGCGCTTGGATTGTCGGCGTACGAAGAATTGAGCGTAACTTTTGAACACGGTTTCCGTTTTGGGCCCATTAGTACTTTTTGGAAATGTAGCGATCGTTTTGGATTGAACTCACTACTTCGTCGTGACGTACGAGGGATTTCGGCCATTTTTTGAAAGAATGAGCACTTGCTTGGATTGTCGACGTACAATGATTTAAGTGTGACTTTTGCACACGGTGTCCGTTTTGGGCCCATAAGTACTTTTTGGAAATGTAGCGATCGTTTTGGATTGAACTCACAACTTCATCGTGACGTATGAGGGATTTTGGCCATTTTTCGAAAGAATGAGCACTTGCATATTTGGAACGCTTGGTTTTTCGGCGTACGAAGAATTGAGTGTAACTTTTGCACATGGTGTCCATTTTGGGACCATAAGTACTTTTTGCAAATGTAGCGATAGTTTTGGATTGAACTCACTACTTTGTCATGATGTACGAGGGATTTCGACCATTTTTCGAAAGAATGAGCACTTCAATATTTGGAACGCTTGGATTGTCGACGTACGAAGAATTGAGTGTAACTTTTGCACACGTTGTCCGTTTCGGGCTCATAAGAACTTTTTGGAAATGTAGCGACCGTCTTGGATTGAACTCACCACTTCGTCGTGATGTATGAAGGATTTCGGCCATTTTTCGAAAGTGTGAGCACTTACATATTTTGAACGTTAGGATTGTCGGCGTACGAAGAATTGAGCGTAACTTTTGCACACGGTGTCCGTTTTGGGCCAGTAAGTACTTTTTGGAAATGTAGCAACCGTTTTAGATTGAACTCACCACTTCGTCGTGACGTATGAGGGATTTCGGCCATTTTTTAAAAGTGTGAGCACTTACATATTTTGAACATTAGGATTGTCGGCGTACGAAGAATTGAGCTCAACTTTTGCACACGGTGTCCGTTTTGGGCCAGTAAGTACTTTTTGGAAATGTAGCGACCGTTTTAGATTGAACTCACCACTT
>NW_019262728.1:17574-22584 GCF_002742605.1 Olea europaea var. sylvestris | reverse complement strand
TGAAAAGTGGCTTTTGATTTCATGATAACTTCGGGTTTGTTCGTTTTTGGCGAGTTGCTAGTCTAATTTGATTGGAATCGAGCAAATGAAATGTCGTTATGATTTCATGATAACTTCGGGTTTGTTCATTTTTGGCGAATAGCTGGACTAATTCGAATGGAATCGAACGAATGAAAAGTGTGTTTTCATAACATGATAACTTCAGGTTTCTTCATTTTGGCGAATTGCTAGTCCAATTCGATTGGAATCGAGCTAATGAAAAGTGGCTTTTGATTTCATGATAACTTCGAATTTGTTAATTTTGGGCGAATTGCTGGTGTAATTCGATTGGAATCGAGCCAATGAAAAGTGATTTTTTATTTTAAGATAACTTTGGGGTTGTTCATTTTTGGCGAATTGCTAGTCTAATTCAATTGGAATCGAGCCATGAAATGTGGTTTTTGATTTTATGATAACTTCGGGTTTGTTCGTTTTTGGAGAATTGCTAGTCTGATTTGATTGGAATCGAGACAATGAAATGTAGTTTTTGATTTCATGATAACTTCGGCTTTGTTCGTTTCTGGCGAATAGCTAGACTAATTCGAATGGAATCGAGCCAATGAAATGTGATTTTTGATTTCTTGATAACTTTATGTTTTTTTCGTTTCTTGACGAATTTCTAGTCTAATTCGATTGGAATCGAGCCAATGAAAAGTGAGTTTTGATTTCATGATAACTTCGACTTTGTCCGTGTTGGCGAACTGCTAGTCTAATTCGATTGGAATCGAGCCTATGAAAAGTGGCTTTTGATGTCATGTTAACTCCGGATTTGTTCGTTTTAACGAATTGCTAGTGTAATTCTATTGGAATTGAGCCAATGATAAGTGGTTTTCGATTTTAAGATAACTTTGGGGTTATTCGTTTTTGGCGAATTGCTAGTGTAATTCGATTGGAATCGAGCTAATGAAAAGTAGTTTTTGATTTAATGATAACTTTGGGTTTGTTCATTTTTGGCAAATTACTAGTGTAATTCAATTGGAATAGAGCCAATGAAAAGTGGTTTTCGATTTTAAGATAACTTTGGGGTTGTTCATTTTTGGCGAATTGCTAGTCTAGTTCGATTGGAATCTAGCGAATTAAAAGTGGTTTTTGATTTCATGATAACTTCGGGTTTGTTCATCTTTAGCGAATTGCTAGTGTAATTCGATTGGAATAGAGCCAATGAAAAGTGGTTTTCGATTTTAAGATAACTTTGGGGTTGTTCGTTAATTCTATTGGAATCGAGCCAATGAAAAGTGGTTTTTGATTTCATGATAACTTTGGGTTTGTTCATTTTTGGCGAATTGCTAGTGTAATTCGATTGGAATAGAGCCAATGAAAAGTGGTTTTCAATTTTAAGATAACTTTTGGGTTGTTCATTTTTGGTGAATTGCTAGTCTAATTCGATTGGAATCGAGACAATGAAAAGTGATTCTTGATTTCATGATAAGCTCGGGTTTGGTCGTTTTTGGCGAATTGCTAGTCTAATTCGATTGGAATCGAGCCAACGAAATGTGGTTTTTGATTTCATGATAACTTTGGGTTTGTTCGCTTTTGGCGAATTGCTTGTCTAATTTGATTGGAATAAAGCCAATGAAATGTGGTTTTTGATTTCATGATAACTTTGGGCACGTTCGTTTTTGGCGAATAGTTAGACCAATTCGATTGGAATCGTGCCAATGAAAAGTGGTTTTTGATTTCTTAATAATTTCATGTTTTTTCGTTTCTTGGCGAATTGGTAGTCTAATTCGATTGGAATCGAGCTAATGATATGCTGGTTTTGATTTTAAGATAACTTCAGATTTTTTCATTTTTGGTAAATTACAAGACTAATTTGATTGAAATCGAGCCAGTGAAAAGTGGCTTTTGATTTCATGTTAACTTCGGGTTTGTTCATTTTTCGCGAATTGCTAGTCTAATTCAATTGAGACTGAGCCAATGAAAAGTGACTTTTGATTTCATGATAACTTCAGGTTTGTTCATTTTTGGCTAGTTGCTAGTCTAATTCTATTCGAATCGAGCCAATGAAATGTGGCTTTTGATGTCATGACAACTTCAGGTTTGTTCATTTTTGGCGAATAGCTGGACTAATTCGATTGGAATCGAAAGAATAAAAAATGGGTTTTGATATCATGAGAACTTCTGGTTTGTTCGTTTTAGCGAATTGGTAGTCCAATTCGATTAGAATCGAGCCAATGAAAAGTGGCTTTTGATTTCATGATGACTTCGGATTTGCTCATTTTTGGCGAATTGCTAGTGTAATTCGATTGGAATCGAGCCAATGAAATGTGGTTTTTCATTTTAAGATAACTTTGGGGTCGTTCATTTTTGTCGAATTGCTAGTCTAATTCGATTGGAATCGAGCCAATGAAAAGTGGTTTTTGTTTCATGATAACTTCGGGTTTGTCCATTTTTGACGAATTGCTAGTTTGATTCGATTGGAATCGAGCCAATGAAATGTGGTTTTTGATTTCACGATAACTTCGGATTTGTTCATTTTTGGTGAATAGCTAGACTAATTCGATTGGAATCGAGCCAACGAAAAGAGGTCTTTGATTTGATGATAACTTCGGGTTCTTTCGTTTCTTGGCGAATTGCAAGTCTAATTCGATTGGAATCGAGCTAATGAAACGTGGTTTTTGATTTCATGATAATTTTAGGTTTGTTTGTTTTTGGCGAATTTCTAGTCTAATTTGATTGGAATCGAGCCAATGAATAGTGGCTTTTGATTTCATGATAACTTCGGGTTTGTTCGATTTTGGCGAATTGCTAGTCTAATTCGATTGGAATCAAACGAATGAAAAGTGGGTTTTGATTTCATGGTAACTTCGGGTTTGTTCGTTTTTGCGAATTGCTAGTCTAATTCGATTGGAATGGAGCAAATGAAAAGTGGCTTTTGATTTCATGATAACTTCGGGTTTGTTCGATTTTGGCGAATTGCTAGTGTAATTCGATTGGAATCGAGCCAATGAAAAGTGGTTTTCGATCTTAAGATGACTATGGGGTTGTTCATTTTTGACGAATTGCTAGTCTAATTCGATTAGAATCGAGCCAATGAAATGTGGTTTTTGATTTCAAGATAACTTCGGGTTTGTTCGTTTTTGGCGAATAACTAGACTAAATCGAATGGAATTGAGCCAGCGAAAAGTGTTTTTTGATTTCTTGATAACTTCATATTTTTTCGTTTCTTGGCAAATTGCTAGTCTAATTCGATTGGAATGGAGCAAATGAAAAGTGGCTTTTGATTTCATGATAACTTCGGGTTTGTTCGATTTTGGCGAATTGCTAGTGCAATTCGATTGGAATCGAGCCAATGAAAAGTGGTTTTCGATCTTAAGATGACTTTGGGGTTGTTCATTTTTGCCGAATTGCTAGTCTAATTCGATTGGAATCGAGCCAATGAAAAGTGGTTTTTGATTTCACGATAAAGTTTGGGTTTGTTCTTTTTTGAGAACTGCTAGTCTAATTCCACTGGAATCGAGCAATGAAATGTGGTTTTTGATTTTATGATAACTTTGGTTTTGTTTGTTTTTAACGAATTGCTAGTCTAATTCGATTAGAATCGAGCCAATGAAATGTGGTTTTTGATTTCAAGATAACTTCGGGTTTGTTCGTTTTTGGCGAATAGCTAGACTAAATCGAATGGAATTGAGCCAGCGAAAAGTGTTTTTTGATTTCTTGATAACTTCATATTTTTTCGTTTCTTGGCAAATTACTAGTCTAATTCGATTGGAATCGAGCCAATGAAAAGTGACTTTTGATTTCATGATAACTTCGGGTTTGTTAGTTTTTGGCGAATTACTAGTGTAAATCGATTGGAATCGAGCCAATGAAAAGTGGTTTTCGATTTTAAGATAACTTTGGGTTTGTTCGCTTCTGGCGAATTGCTAGTCTAACTCGATTGGAATCGAGCCAATGAAATGTGGTTTTAAATTTCACGATAACTTCGGGTTTGTTCTTTTTCGGTGAATAGATAGACTAATTCGATTGGAATCATTCCAATGAAAAGCGATTTTTGATTTCTTTTTCTTGACGAATTGCTAGTCTAATTCGGTTGGAGTCGAGCCAATGGAAAGTGGTTTTTGATTTCGTGATAACTTCGAGTTTGTTCCTTTTTCGCGTTCGATTGGAATCGAGCCAATGAAAAGTAGGTTTTGATCTCATGATGACTTCGGGTTTGTTCACTTCAACGAATTGCTAGTCTAATTCGATTGGAATCGAGCAAATGAAAAGTGGCTTTTGATTTCATGATAACTTCGGGTTCGTTCATTTTTGGTGAATTGCTAGTGTAAGTCGATTGGAATCAAACCAATGAAAAGTAGTTTTCGATTTGAAGATAACTTTGGGGTTGTTCGTTTTTAGCGAATTGCTAGTCTAATTTGATTGGAAACAAGCCAACGGAAAGTGGTTTTTTATTTCATGATAACTTCGGGTTTGTTCATTTTTGGCTAATTGCTAGTCTAACTCGATTGGAATCGCGCCAATGAAATGTGGTTTTTGATTTCACGATAACTTCAGGTTTGTTCGTTTTTGGCGAATATCTAGACTAATTCGATTTGCATTAAGCCAATGAAAAGTGGTTTTTGATTTCATGATAACTTCGGGTTTTTTCGTTTGTTGGCGAATTGCTTGTCTAATTTGATTGGAATTGAGCCAATGAAAAGTTGTTTTTGATTTAATGATAACTTCGGGTTTGTTCGTTTTTGGCAAATTGCTAGTCCAATTCGATTGTAATCGAGCCAATGAAATGTGATTTTTCCTTTCATGATAACTTTAGGTTTGTTCGTTTTTCGCATTGGTATCAAGCCAATGAAAACTTGTTTTTGATTTCACGATAACTTCGGCCTTGTTCGTTTTTCGCGAATTACTATTCTAATTCGATTGGAATCGTGCTAATAAAAAGTGTCTTTTGATTTCATGATAACTTCGGTTTCTTTCATTTCTTGGCAAATTGCTAGTCTAATTCGATTGGAATCGAGCCAATGAAAAGTG
>NW_019262728.1:0-17397 GCF_002742605.1 Olea europaea var. sylvestris | reverse complement strand
GGGTTTGTTCATTTTTAGCGAATTCCTAGTCTAATTCGATTGGAATCAAGCCAATGAAAAGTGATTTTTGATTTCATGATAATTTTGGGTTTGTTCGTTTTTGGAGAATTGCTAGCCTAATTTGCTTGGAATCCAGCCAATGAAATGTGGTCCTTGATTTCGTGATAACTTCAGGTATGTTAGTTTTTTGCGAATAGCTAGACTAATTCAATTAGAATCGAGCCGTTGAAAAGTGGTTTTGATTTCATGATAACTTCAGGTTTTTTCGTTTCTTAGCGAATTACTAGTCTAATTCGATTGGAATCGACCAATGAAAAGTGGTTTATGATTTCATGATAACTTCGGGTTTGTTCTTTATTAGCGAATTGCTAGTCTAATTCGATTGGAATCGAGCCAATGAAATGTTGTTTTTGATTTCATGATAACTTAGGGTTTGTTCATTTTTGGTGAATAGCTAGACTAATTCGACAGGAATCAAGCCAATGAAAAGTGGTTTTTCATTTCATGATAACTTCAGGTTTTTTCATTTCTTGGCGAATTGCTGGCCTAATTCGATTGGAATTGAGCCAATAAAAAGTGGTTTTTGATTTTATGATAGCTTCATGTTTGTTCATTTTTGGTGAATTACTAGTCTAATTCGATTGGAATCGAACCAATGAAAACTTGTTTTTGATTTAACGATAACTTCGGCTTTGTTCGTGTTTGTTGAATTGCTATTCTAATTCGATTGGAATCGTACCAATAAAAAGTGGCTTTTCATTTCAATATGACTTCGTGCTTGTACGTTTTTTGGCGAATTGCTATTCTAATTTGATTGGAATCGAGCTAATAAAAAGTGACTTTTGATTTCATGATAACTTCGGGTTCTTTCGTTTCTTAGCGAATTGCTCGTCTAATTCGATTGGAATCGAGCCAATGAAAAGTGGGTTTTGATTTCACGATAATTTCGGGTTTGTTCGTTGTTGGCGAATTGCAAGTCTAATTCGATTGGAATCGAGCCAATGGAAAGTGGTTTTTGATTTCATAATAATTTCGAGTTTGTTCATTTTTGGCGAATTACTGGTCTAATTTGATTGGAATCGAGCCAATGAAAAGTGGTTTTTCATATCTTGATAACTTTGTGTATGTTCATTTTTTGTAAATAGCTAGATTAATTAAATTAAAATCGAGCCAATGAAAAGTGGTTTTGATTTCCAGACAACTCCAGGTTTTTTCGTTTCTTAGCAAACTGCTAGTCTAATTCGATTGGAATCGAGCCAATGAAAAGTGGTTTATGATTTCATGATAACTTTGGGTTTGTTCATTTTTGGTGAATTTCTAGTCTAATTCGATTGGAATCAAGCCAATGAAATGCGGGTTTTGATTTCATGATAACTTCGAGTTTGTTCGTTTTTGGCGAATAGCCAGACTAATTCGATTGGAATTGGGCCAATGAAAAGTAGTTTTTGATTTCATGATAACTTCAGGTTCTCTTGTTTCTTGGTGAACTGCTAGTCTAATTCGATTGGAATCGAGCCAATGAAAAGTGGTTTATGATTTCAAGATAACTTTGGGTTTGCTCTTTTTGGCGATTTGCTAGTCTAATTCGATTGGAATCGAGCCAATGAAATGTGGTTTTTGATTTCATGATAACTTCGGGTTTGTTCATTTTTGGCGAATAGCTGGACTAATTCGATTGGAATCGAGCCAATGAAATGTCGTTTTTGATTTCATGATAACTTCAGGTTTTTTTTATTCTTCGCGAATTGCTAGTCTAATTCAATCGGAATTGAGCCAACAAAAGTGGTTTTTGATTTCATGATAGCTTCGGGTTTGTTCATTTTTGGTGAATTACTAGTCTAATTTGATTGGAATCGAGCCAAAGAAAAGTGGTTTTTTATTTGATGATAACTTCAGGTTTGTTCATTTTTTACGAATAGCTGGACTAATTAGATTGGAATCGATCGAACGAAAAGTGAGTTTTGATATCATGACAACTTCTGTTTGTTTGTTTTGCCGAATTGCCAGTCTAATTCGATTGGAATTGAGCTAATGAAATGTGGCTTTTGATTTCTTGATAACTTCGGGTTTGTTCATTTTTGGCGAATTGCTAGTGTAATTCGATTGGAATCGACCCAATAAAAAGTGGTTTTCGATTTCAAGATAAATTCGAGCTTGTTCATTTTTTGTGAATTGCTAGTCTGATTCGATTGGAATTGAGCCAATGAAAAGTGGTTTTTGATTTCAAGATAACTTTGGGTTTGCTCATTTTTGGCGAATATCTAGTCTAATTCGATTGGAAATGAGCCAATGAAAAGTGGCTTTTGATTTCTTGATAACATCGGTTGTTCGTTTTTGGCAAATTGCTCGTCTAATTCGATTTGAATCGAACGAATGAAAAGTGGATTTTTATTTCATGATAACTTCGGGTTTGTTCATTTTTTACGAATTGCTAGTCTAATTCGAATGGAATCGAGCCAATGAAAAATGACTTTTGATTTATTGATAACTTGGATTTGTTCGTTTTTGGCAAATTGCTAGTCTAATTCGATTGGAATCGAACGAATGAAAAGTGGATTTTGATTTCACGATAACTTCGGGTTTGTTCGTTTTACCAAATTGCTAGTCTAATTTGATTGGAATCGAGCCAATGAAAAGGGGCTTTTGATTTCATGATAACTTCGGGTTTGTTCATTTTTAGCGAATTACTAGCTTAATTCGATTGGAATCGAGCCAATGAAAAGTGGTTTTCGATTTCAAGATAACTTCGGGGTTGTTCGTTTTTGGTGAATTTCTAGTCTAATTCGATTGGAATCGAGCAAATGAAAAGTGGTTTTTTATTTCATGATAACTTCGGGTTTGTTCATTTTTGGCGAATTGCTAGTCTAATTCGATTGGAATTGAGCCAACGAAATGTGAGTTTTGATTCCATGATAACTTCGAGTTTGTTCATTTTTAGCGAATAGCTAGACTAATTCGATTGGAATCGAGCCAATGAAAAGTGGTTTTTGATTTCATGATAACTTCAGGTTTTCTCGTTTCTTGGCGAACTGCTAGTCTAATTCAATTGAAATCGGGCAAATGAAAAGTGGTTTATGATTTCAAGATAACTTTGGGTTGGTTCGTTTTTGGCGAATTGCTTGTCTAATTCGATTGGAAACAAGCTAATGAAATGTGGTTTTTGATTTCATGATAACATTGGGTTTGTTCATTTTTTGGCGAATAGCTAGACTAATTCGATTGGAATTGAGCGAATGAAATGTGGTTTTTGATTTCAAGATAACTTCAGGTTTTTTCGATTATTGGCGAATTGCTAGTCTAATTCAATTGGAATCGAGCCAATGAAAAGTGGTTTTTGATTTCACGATAACTTCGAGTTTGTTCGATTTTGGCGAATCACTAGTCTAATTCGATTGGAATCGTGCTAAAAAAGTGTCTTTTGATTTGATGATAACTTCGGGTTCTTACGTTTCTTGGCGAATTGCTAGTCTAATTCGATTGGAATCGAGCCAATGAAAAGTAGTTTTTGATTACATGACAATCTCCGGTTTGTTCGTTGTTAGCGATTTGCTAGACTAATTCGATTGGAATCGAGAGAATGAAAAGTGGTTTTTGATTTCGTGATAATTTTAAGTTTGTTCGTTTTTGGCAAATTCCAAGTCTAATTTGAATGGAATCGAGCCAATGAAATTTTGTTTTTCATTTAATGATAACTTCGGGTTTGTTCTTTTTTGGCAAATTGCTAGTCTAATTTGATTGGAATCGAACGAATGAAAAGTAGATTTTGATTTCACGATAACTTCGGGTTTGTTCGTTTTGGCAAATTGCTAATCTAATGTGATTGGAATCGAGCCAATGAAAAGTGGCTTTTGATTTCATGATAACTTCGGGTTTGTTCATTTTTGGCGAATTGCTAGCATAATTCGATTGGAATCGAGCCAATGAAAAGTGGTTTTCAATTTCAAGATAAATTCGGGGTTGTTCATTTTTTGTGAATTGCTAGTTTAATTCGATTAGAATCGAGCCAATGAAATGTGGTTTTTGATTTCATGATAACTTCGGGTTTTTTCATTTTTGGCGAATTGCTAGTCTAATTTGATTGGAATCGAGCCAGTGAAATGTGGGTTTTGATTTCATGATAACTTCGAGTTTGTTCATTTTTGGCGAATAGCTAGAGTAATTCGATTGGAATCGAGCCAATGAAATGTGGTTTTTGATTTCATGATAACTTCAGGTTTTCTCGTTTCTTGGCGAACTGGTAGTCCAATTCGATTGAAATCGAGCCAATGAAAAGTGCATGATTTCAAGATAACTTTGGGTTTGTTCTTTTTGACGAATTGCTAGTCTAATTCAATTGGAATCGAACCAATGAAATGTGGTTTTGATTTCATGATAATTTTGGGTTTGTTCGTTTTTGGCGAATTGCTAGTCTAATTCGATAGGAATCGAGCCAATGAAAGTGGTTTTTGATTTCATGATAATTTCGGGTTTGTTCATTTTTGACGAATTGCTAGTCCAATTCGATAGAAATCGAGCCAAAGAAATGTGGTTTTTGATGTGATGATAACTTTGGGTTTGTTCATTTTTTGCAAATAGCTGGACTAATTAGATTGGAATTGATCAAACAAAGAGTGGGTTTTGATATCATGATAACTTCTGGTTTGTTCGTTTTGCCGAATTGCTTGTCTAATTAGATTGGAATGGAGCCAATGAGAAGTGGTTTTTGATTTCATGATAACTTCGGGTTTGCTCATTTTTGGAGAATTGCTAGTTTAATTCGATTGGAAATGAGCCAATAAAAAGTGGCTTTTGATTTCTTGATAACTTCGGTTGTTCATTTTTGGCAAATTGCTAGTCTAATTCGATTTGAATCGAACGAATAAAAAGTGGATTTTGATTTCGTGATAACTTCGGGTTCGTTCATTTTTGGCGAATTGCTAGTCTAATTTGAATGGAATCGAGCCAATGAAAAGTGGCTTTTGATTTCTTGATAACTTCGATTTGTTCATTTTTGGCGAATTTCTAGCGTAATTCGATTGGAATCGAGCCAATGAAATGTGGGTTTTGATTTCATGATAACTTTGAGTTTTTTCATTTTTGGCGAATAGCTAGTCTAATTCGATTGGAATCGTGCCAAAGAAATGTGGTTTTTGATTTGATGATAACTTCCGGTTTGTTCATTCTTTGCGAATAGATGGACGAATTAGATTGGAATCGATCGAACGAAAAGTGGGTTTTGATATCATGATAACTTCTCGTTTGTTCGTTTTGCCGAATTGCTAGTCTAATTCGATTGGAATTGAGCTAATGAAATGTGGCTTTTGATTTCATGATAACTTCGGGTTTGTTCGTTTTTGGCGAATTGCTAGTGTAATTCGATTGGAATCGAGCCAATGAAAAGTGGTTTTCGATTTCAAGATAACTTCGGGCTTGTTCATTTTCGGTGAATCGCTATTCTAATTCGATTGGAATTGATCCAATGAAAAGTGGTTTTTGATTTCATGATAACTTCGATTGTTCATTTTTGGCAAAATTGCTAGTCTAATTCCATTTGAATCGAACGAATGAAAAGTGGATTTTGATTTCACGGTAACTTCGGGTCTGTTCGTTTTCCCAAATTACTAGTCTAATTTGATTGGAATCGAGACAATGAAAGTGGCTTTTGATTTCATGATAACTACGGGTTTGTTCCTTTTTGGCGAATTGCTAGCGTAATTTGATTGGAATCGAGCTATTGAAAAGTGGTTTTAGATTTCAAGATAACTTCGAGGTTGTTAGTTTTTGGTGAATCGCTAGTCTAATTCGAATGGAATCGAGCCAACGAAAAGTGGCTTTTGATTTCATGATAACTTCGGGTTTTTTCATTTTTAGCGAATTGCTAGTCCAATTCAATTGGAATCGAGCTAAAGAAATGTGGTTTTTGATTTCATGATAACTTCGGGTTTGTTCTATTTTTGCGAATTGCTGGACTAATTCGATTGGAATCGATCGAACGAAAAGTGGGTTTTGATATCATGATAACTTCGGGTTTGTTCATTTTGCCGAATTGCTGGTCTAATTCGATTGGAATTGAGCCAATGAAAAGTGGCTATGGATTTCATGATAACTTCGGGTTTGTACATTTTTGGTGAATTGCTTGTCTAATTCAATTGGAATCGAGCCAATGAAATGTGGTGTTTAATGTCATGATAACTTCGGGTTTTTTCGTTTTTGACGAATAGCTAGTCTAATTCGATTGGAATTGAGCCAATGAAAAGTGGCTTTTGATTTCATGACAACTTCGGGTTTGTTCGTTTTTTGTGAAATGCTAGTGTAATTTGATTGGAGTCGAGCCAATAAAAAGGGGTTTTCGATTTCATGATAACTTTGCGGTTGTTCGTTTTTGGTGAATTGCTAGTCTAATTCAATTGGAATCGAGCCAAGGAAAAGTGGCTTTTGATTCCACGATAACTTCGAGTTTGTTCATTTTTGGTGAATGGCTAGACTAATTCGATTGGAATCGAGCCAATAAAAAGTGGTTTTTGATTTCATGATAACTTCAGGTTTTCTCGTTTCTTGGCGAACTGCTAGTCTAATTCAATTGAAATTGGGCAAATGAAAAGTGGTTTATGATTTCAAGATAACTTTGGGTTTGTTCGTTTTTGGCGAATTGCTTGTCTGATTCGATTGGAATCGAGCCAATGAAATGTGGTTTTTGATTTCATGATATCTTCGGGTTTGTTCATTTTTTGGCGAATAGCTAGACTAATTCGATTGGAATCGAGCGAATGAAATGTAATTTTTGATTTCATGATAACTTCAGGTTTTTTCGATTCTTGGCGAATTGCTAGTCTAATTCGATTGAAATCGAGCCAATGAAAAGTGGTTTTTGATTTCACGATAACTTCGGGTTTGTTCGATTTAGGCGAATTGCTAGTCTAATTCGATTAGAATCGTGCTAAAAAAGTGTCTTTTGATTTCATGATAACTTCGGGTTCTTACATTTCTTAGCGAATTGCTAGTCTAATTCGATTGGAATCGAGCCAATGAAAAGTGGTTTTTGATTTCATGACAATCTCGGGTTTGTTCGTTGTTAGCGAATTGCTAGACTAATTCGATTGGAATCAAGAGAATGAAAAGTGGTTTTTGATTTTGTGATAATTTTGAGTTTGTTCGTTTTTGTCGAATTCCTAGTCTAATTTGATTGGAATCGAGCCAATGAAATTTGGTTTTTCATTTAATGATAACTTCGGGTTTGTTCTTTTTTGGCGTATTGCTAGTCTAATTCGATTGGAATCGAGGCAATGAAATGTGGTTTTTGATTTCACGATAACTTAGGGTTGGTTCGTTTTTGGCGAATAGCCAGACTAATTCGACACGAAACAAGCCAATGAAAAGTGGTTTTTCATTTCATGATAACTTCAGGTTTTTTCATTTCTTGGAGAATTGCTAGTCTAATTCGATTGGAATCGAGCCAATGAAATGCGATTTTTGATTTCATGATAACTTCGGGTTTGTTCATTTTTGGCGATTTACTAGTCTATTTCGATTGGAATCGCGGCAATGAAATGTGGTTTTTGATTTCATGATAACTTCGGGTTTGTCGTTTTTGACGAAAAGCTAGACTAATTCGATTGGAATCGAGCCAATGAAAAGTGATTTTTGATTTCTTGATAATTTTAGGTTTTTTCGTTTCTTGGTGAATTGCTGGCCTAATTCGATTGGAATCGTGCCATTGAAAAGTGGTTTTTGATTTCACGATAACTTCGGCTTTGTTCGTTTTTGGTGAATTGCTATTCTAATTCGATTGGAATCGTACCAATAAAAAGTGGATTTTGATTTCAAGATGACTTTGGGCTTGTTCATTTTTTGAGGATTTGCTATTCTAATTCGATTGGAATCGAGCAAATAAAAAGTGTATTTTGATTTCATGGTAACTTAGGGTTCTTTCGCTTCTTAGCGAATTGCTAGTCTAATTTGATTGGAATCGAGCAAACGAAAAGTGGGTTTTGATTTCATGATAATTTCGGGTTTGTTCGTTTTTGGCGAATTGCAAGTCTAATTCGATTGGAATCGAGCAAATGAAAAATGATTTTTGATTTCATGATAATTTCGAGTTTTTGGCGAATTACTGGTCTAATTTGATTGAAATCGAGCCAATGAAAAGTGGTTTTTCATTTCTTGATAGCTTTGGGTATGTTCATTTTTTGCGAATAGCTAGACTAATTCAATTGAAATCGGGCCAATGAAAAGTGGTTTTGATTTCAAGACAACTCCAGGTTTTTTCGTTTCTTGGCAAACTGCTAGTCTAATTCGATTGGAATCGAGCCAATGAAAAGTAGTTTATGATTTCATGATAACTTTGGGTTTGTTCGTTTTTGGTGAATTTCTATTCTAATTCGATTGGAATCGAGCCAATGAAATGTGGGTTTTGATTTCAAGATAACTTCGGGCTTGTTCGTTTTAGGTGAATTGCTAATCTAATTCGATTGGAATTGAGCCAATGAAAAGTGGTTCTTGATTTCATGATAACTTCGGGTTTGCTCATTTTTGGCGAATTGCTAGTCTAATTCGATTGGAATCGAGCCAATGAAAAGTGGTTTTTGATTTCATGATAATTTCGGGTTTGTTCATTTTTGACGAATTGCTAGTCCAATTCGATAGGAATCGAGCCAAAGAAATGTGATTTTTGATGTGATGATAACTTTGGGTTTGTTCATTTTTTGCGAATAGCTGGACTAATTAGATTGGAATCGATCGAACGAAAAGTGGGTTTTGGTATCATGATAACTTCTGGTTTGTTCGTTTTGCCGAATTGCTAGTCTAATTCGATTGAAATTGAGCTAATGAAATGTGGCTTTTGATTTCATGATAACTTAGGGTTTGTTCGTTTTTGGCGAATTGCTAGTGTAATTCGATTGGAATCGAGCCAATGAAAAGTGGTTTTCGATTTCAAGATAACTTCGGGCTTGCTCGTTTTCGGCGAATTGCTAGTCCAATTCGATTGGAATTGAGCCAATGGAAAGTGGTTTTTGATTTCATGATAACTTCAGGTTTGCTCATTTTTTGCGAATTGCTAGTCTAACTCGATTGGAAATGAGCCAATGAAAAGTGGCTTTTGATTTCTTGATAACTTCGATTGTTCATTTTTGGCGAATTGCTAGTCTAATTTGATTTGAATCGAACGAATGAAAAGTGGATTTTGATTTCATGATAACTTTGGGTTTGTTCATTTTTGGCAAATTGCTAGTCTAATTTGAATGGAATCGAGCCAATTAAAACTGGCTTTTGATTTCTTGATAACTTCGATTTTTTCGTTTTTGGCAAAATTGCTAGTCTAATTCAATTGGAATCAAAAGAATGAAAAGTGGATTTTGATTTCACGATAACTTCGGGTTTGTTCGTTTTGCCAAATTGCTAGTCTAATTTGATTGGAATCGAGCCAATGAAAAGTGGCTTTTGATTTCATGATAACTTCGGGTTTGTTCATTTTTGGCGAAATACTAGCGTAATTCAATTGGAATCGAGCCAATGAAAAGTGGTTTTCGATTTCAAGATAACTTCGGGGTTGCTCGTTTTTGGTGAATTGCTAGTCTAATTCGATTGGAATCGAGCCAATGAAAAGTCATTTTTGGTTTCATGATAACTTCGGGTTTGTTCATTTTTGGCGAATTGCTAATCTAATTCGATTGGAATCGAGCGAATGAAATGTGGGTTTTGATTTCATGATAACTTCGAGTTTGTTCATTTTTGGCGAATACCTAGTCTAATTCGATTGGAATCGTGCCAAAGAAATGTGGTTTTTGATTTGATGCTAACTTCGGGTTTGTTCATTTTTTGCGAATAGATGGACTAATTAGATTGGAATCAATCGAAACGAAAAGTGGGTTTTGATATCATGATAACTTCTGGTTTGTTCGTTTTACCGAATTGCTAGTCTAATTCGATTGGAATTGAGCCAATGAAATGTGGCTTTTGATTTCATGATAACTTTGGGTTTGTTCATTTTTGGCGAATTGCAAGTGTAATTCGATTGGAATCGAGCCAATGAAAGTGGTTTTCGATTTCAAGATAACTTCGGGCTTGTTCGTTTTCGGTGAACTGCTAATCTAATTCGATTGGAATAGAGCCAATGAAAAGTGGTTTTTGATTTCATGATAACTTCGGGTTTACTCTTTTTTGGTGAATTGCTAGTCTAATTCGATTGGAAATGAGCCAATGAAAAGTGGCTTTTGATTTCTTAATAACTTCGATTGTTCGTTTTTGGCAAATTGCTAGTCTAATTCCATTTGAATCGAACGAATGAAAAGTGGATTTTGATTTCATGATAACTACGGGTTTGTTCATTTTTGGCGGATTGCTAGTCTAATTCGATTGGAATTGAGCCAATGAAAATTGGCTTTTGATTTCTTGATAACTTCGATTTGTTCGTTTTTGGCAAATTGCTAGACTAGTTCGATTGGAATCAAACGAATGAAAAGTGGATTTTGATTTCACACTAACTTCGGGTTTGTTCGTTTTCCCAAATTGCTAGTCTAATTTGATTGGAATCGAGCCAATGAAAAGTGGCGTTTAATTTCATGATAACTACGGGTTTGTTCCTTTTTGGCGAATTGCTACGTAATTCGATTGGAATCGAGCCATTGAAAAGTGGTTTTGGATTTCAAGATAACTTCGAGGTTGTTCATTTTTGGTGAATCGCTAGTCTAATTCGATTGGAATCGAGCCAACGAAAAGTGGGTTTTGATTTCATGATAACTTCGGGTTTTTTCATTTTTAGCGAATTGCTAGTCTAATTCGATTGGAATTGAGCCAAAGAAATGTGGTTTTTGATTTCATGATAACTTCGGGTTTGCTCTATTTTTGCGAATAGCTGGACTAATTCGATTGGAATCGATCGAACGAAAAGTAGGTTTTGATATCATGATAACTTCGGGTTTGTTCATTTTGCCGAATCGCTAGTCTAATTCGATTGGAATTGAGCCAATGAAAAGTGGCTATGGATTTCATGATAACTTCAGGTTTGTTCATTTTTGGTGAATTGCTAGTCTAATTCGATTGGAATCGAGCCAACGAAATGTGGTTTTTAATGTCATGATAATTTTGGGTTTGTTCGTTTTTGACGAATAGCTAGACTAATTCGATTGGAATCAAGCCAATGAAAAGTGGTTTTTGATTTCATTATGACTTCGGGTTTGTTCGTTTTTGGTGAATTGCTGGTCTACTTCGATTGGAATCGCGCCAATGAAATTTGATTTTTGATTTCATGATAACTTCGGGTTTGTTCATTTTTGGCTAAAACTCGACTAATTCAATTGGAATCGGGCCAATGAAAAGTTGTTTTTAATTTCATGATAACGTTGGGTTTGTTCATTTTTTTGCGAATAGCTGGACTAATTCGATTGGAATCGATTGAATGAAAAGTGGGTTTTGATATCATAACAACTTCGGGTTTGTTTGTTTTGCCGAATTGCTAGTCTAATTCGATTGGAATTGAGCCAATGAAAAGTGGCCTTAGATTTCATGACAACTTTGGGTTTGTTCATTTTTTGTGAAATGCTAGTGTAATTCGATTGGAATCGAGCCAATGAAAAGGGGTTTTCGATTTCATGATAACTTTGGGCTTGTTCGTTTTTGGTGAATTGCTAGTCTAATTCAATTGGAATCGAGCCAATGAAAAGTGGCTTTTGATTTCATGATAACTTCGGGTTTGTTCATTTTTGGTGAATTGCCAGTGTAATTCGATTGGAATCAAGCCAATGAAAAGTGGTTTTCGATTTCAAGATAACTTCGGGGCTGTTTCATTTTTGGTGAATTACTAGTCTATTTTGTTGAAAATGAGCCAATGGAAAGCGGTTTTTGATTTCATGAGAACTTCGGGTTTGTTCATTTCTGGCGAATTGCTAGTGTACCTCGATTGGAATCGAGCCAATGAAATGTGGTTTTTGATTTCATGATAACTTTGGGTTTGTTCATTTTTGACGAATAGCTAGACTAATTCGATTGGAATCGAGCCAATGAGAAGTGGTTTTTGATTTCATGATGACTTCGGGTTTGTTTGTTTTTAGCGAATTGCTTGTCTATTTCGATTGGAATCGCACCAATGAAATGTGGTTTTTGATTTCATGATAACTTCGGGTTTGTTCATTTTTTGCAAATAGCGGGACTAATTAGATTGGAAACGATCGAACAAAAAGTGGGTTTTGATATCATGATAACTTCGGGTTTGTTCGTTTTGCCTAATTGCTGGTCTAATTCGATTTTTAATTGAGCTAATGAAAAGTTTCTTTTGATTTCACGATAACTTCATGTTTGTTCATTTTTGGTGAATTGCTAGTCTAATTTGATTGGAATCTAGCCAATGAAATGTGGTTTTTAATTTCATGATAACTTCGGGTTTGTTCGTTTTTTACGAATAGCTAGACTAATTTGATTGGAATCGAGCCAATGAAAAGTGATTTTTGATTTCTTGATGACTTCGGGTTTGTTCGTTTTTGGCGAATTGTAGTCTATTTCGATTTGAATCGCGCCAATGAAATGTTGTTTTTGATTTCATGATAACTTTGGGTTTTTTCGTTTTTGGCTAAAAGTTGACAAATTCGATTGGAATTGAGCCAATGAAAAGTGGTTTTTAATTTTATGATAACTTCGGGTTTGTTCATTTTTTCTGAATAGCTGGACTAATTCGATTGGAACCGATCGAACGAAAAGTGGGTTCTGATATCATGACAACTTCGGGTTTGTTCGTTTTGTCGAATTGCTAGTCTAATTCGATTGGAATTGAGGCAATGAAAAGTGGCTTTTGATTTCATGATACCTTCGGGTTTGTTCATTTTTTGTGAAATGCTAGTGTAATTCGATTGGAATCGAGCCAATGAAAAGTGGTTTTCGATTTCATGATAACTTCGGGGTTGTTCATTTTTGGTGAATTGCTAGACTAATTCAATTGGAATCGAGCTAATGAAAAGTGGCTTTTGAATTCATGATAAATTCGGGTTTGTTCATTTTTGGTGAATTGCCAGTATAATTCGATTGGAATCAAGCCAATGAAAAGTGGTTTTCGATTTCAAGATAACTTCGGGGTTGTTCGTTTTTGGCGAATTACTAGTCTAATTTGATTGGAAACGAGCCAATGGAAACTGGTTTTTGATTTCATGATAACTTCGGGTTTGTTCATTTATGACAAATTGCTAGTGTAACTCAATTGGAATCGAGCCAATGAAATGTGGTTTTTGATTTCATGATAACTTCGGGTTTGTTCATTTTTTACGAATAGCTAGACTAATTCGATTGAAATCGAGCCAATGAAAAGTGGTTTTTGACTTCAAGATGACTTCGGGTTTGTTCGTTTTTTGCGAATTGCTAGTCTATTTCGATTGGAATCGCGCCAATGAGCTGTGGTTTTTGATTTCATGATAACTTAGGGTTTGTTCGTTTTTGGCTAAAAGCTTGACTAATTCGATTGGAATCGAGCCAATGAAAAGTGGTTTTTGAATTCATTATAACTTCGGGTTTGTTCATTTTTGGCGAGTAGCTGGACTAATTCGATTGGAATCGATCAAACGAAAAGTCGGTTTTTTTATCATGATAACTTTGGGTTTGTTTATTTTGCCATATTGCTAGTCTAATTCAATTGGAATTGAGCCAATGAAAACTGGCTTTTGATTTCATGATAACTTCGGGTTTGTTCATTTTTGGCGAATTGCTAGTGTAATTCGATTGTAATCAAGCTAATGAAAAGTGGTTTTCGAGTTCAAGATAACTTCGGGGTTGTTCGTTTTTGGCGAATTGCAAGTCTAATTCGATTGGAATCAAGCCAATGAAAAGTGGCTTTTGATTTCATGGTAACTTCGGGTTTGTTCATTTTTGGTGAATTGTCAGTGTAATTATAGTGGAATCAAGCCAATGAAAAGTGGTTTTCGATTTCAAGATAACTTCAGGGTTGTTCGTTTTTGGCGAATTGCTAGTCTAATTTGATTGGAAACGAGCCAATGGAAAGTGGTTTTTGATTTCATGATAACTTCGCCTTTGTTCATTTTTGGCGAATTATTTGTCTAACTCGACTGGAATCGAGCCAATGAAATGTGGTTTTTGGTTTCATGATAACGTCAAGTTTGTTCATTTTTGGCGAATAGCTAGACTAATTCGATTGGAATCGAGCCAATAAAAAGTTGTTTTTGATTTCATGATAACTTCAGCTTTTTTCGTTTGTTGTCGAATTCTAATCTAATTCGATTGGAATTGAGCCAATTTAAAGTTTTTTTTTATTTCATGATAAATTCAGGTTTGTTCGTTTTTGGTGATATGCTAGTCCAATTCGATTGTAATCGAGCCAATGAAATGTAGTTTTTGAATTCATGATAACTTCAGGTTCGTTTATTTTTCGCGTTCGATTGTAATCGAGCCATTGAAAAGTTGTTTTTAATTTCATGATAGCTTCGGCTTTGTTCATTTTTGGCGAATATCTATTCTAATTCGATTGGAATCGTGCCAAAAAAAGTGGCTTTTGATTTCAAGATGATTTCGGGCTTGTTCATTTTTGGCGAATTGTTATTCTAATTCGATTGGAATCGAGCCAATAAAAAGTGTCTTTTGATTTCATGATAACTTCGGGTTCTTTCGTTTCTTGGCGAATTGCTAGTCTAATTCGATTGGATGGTTTTTGATTTCATGATAATTTCAAGTTTGTTCGTTTTTGTCAAATTACTATTCTAATTTGATTGGAATCGAGCCAATGAAAAGTGGTTTTTCATTTAATGATAACTTCGGATTTGTTCATTTTTTGTAAATTGCTTGTTTAATTCGATAGGAATGGAGCCAATGAAAAATGGTTTTTGATTTCACGATAACTTCGGCTTTGTTCATTTGTGGCGAATTGCTAGTCTAATTTGATTGGAATGAAGCCAACGAAAAGTGATTTTTGATTTCATGATAATTTTGGGTTTGTTCGTTTTTGGCGAATAGCAAGTCTAATTCGATTGGAATCGAGCCAATGAAAAGTGGTTTTTGATTTCATGATAACTTCATGTTTTTTCGTTTCTTGGTGAATTACTAGTCTAATTTGATTGGAATGAAGCCAACGAAAAGTGATTTTTGATTTCATGATAACTTCATGTTTTTTCGTTTCTTGGTGAATTACTAGTCTAATTTGATTGGAATGAAGCCAACGAAAAGTGATTTTTGATTTCATGATAACTTCATGTTTTTTCGTTTCTTGGTGAATTACTAGTCTAATTTGATTGGAATGAAGCCAACGAAAAGTGATTTTTGATTTCATGATAACTTCATGTTTTTTCGTTTCTTGGTGAATTACTAGTCTAATTTGATTGGAATGAAGCCAACGAAAAGTGATTTTTGATTTCATGATAACTTCATGTTTTTTCGTTTCTTGGTGAATTACTAGTCTAATTTGATTGGAATGAAGCCAACGAAAAGTGATTTTTGATTTCATGATAACTTCATGTTTTTTCGTTTCTTGGTGAATTACTAGTCTAATTTGATTGGAATCGAGCCAATGAAAAGTGGTTTTTGATTTCATGATAACTTCATGTTTTTTCGTTTCTTGGTGAATTACTAGTCTAATTTGATTGGAATCGAGCCAATGAAAAGTGGTTTTTGATTTCATGATAATTTTGGGTTTGTTCGTTTTTGACGAATTGTTAGTCCAATTCGATTGGAATCGAGCCAATGAAAAGTGGTTCTTGATTTCGTGATAACTTTGCGTTGGTTCATTTTTGGCAAGTAGCTAGACTAATTCGATTGGAATCGAGCCAATGAAATGTGGTTTTTGATTTCGTGATAACTTCGAGTTTTTTTGTTTTTGGCGAATCGCTAGTCTAATTCGATTGGAATTGAGCCAATGAAAAGTTTTTTTTTTCATGATAACCTCGGGTTTGTTCGTTTTTGGCGAATTGCTAGTCCAATTCGATTGTAATCGAGCCAAAGAAATGTAGTTTTTGATTTTCATGATAACTCCATGTTTGTTCGTTTTTCGCGTTAGATTGGAATCGAGCCTATGAAAAGTTGTTTTTGATTTCACGATAACTTCGGCCTTGTTCCATTTTGGCGAATTGCTATTCTAATTAGATTGGAATCACGCCAATAAAAAGTGGCTTTTGATTTCTAGATGACTTCGGGCTTGTTCATTTTTTGGTGAATTGCTATTCTAATTCGATTGGAATCGAGCCAATAAAAAGTGTCTTTTGATTATGTGATGACTTCGGGTTCTTTAGTTTCTTGGCGAATTGCTAGTCTAATTCGATTGGAATCGAGCCAACGAAAAGTGGTTTTTGATTTCATGATAATTTCGGGTTTGTTCGTTTTTGGTGAATTACTAGTCTAATTTGATTGGAATCGAGCCAATGAAAATTGGTTTTCAATTTCATGATAATTTCGAGTTTGTTCATTTTTGGTGAATTACTAGTCTAATTTGATTGGAATCGAGCCAATGAAAAGTGGTTTTTCATTTAATGATAACTTCAGGTTTGTTTATTTTTTGCGAATTGCTAGTCTAATTAGATTGGAATCGAACCAATGAAAAGTGGTCTTTGATTTTACGATAACTTCTTGTTTGTTCGTTTTTGGCGAATTACTAGTCTAATTCGATTGGAATCAAGCCAATGAAAGTGATTTTTGATTTCATGATAATTTTGAGTTTGTTCATTTTTGGCGAATTGCTAGCCTAATTCGATTGGAATTGAGCCAATGAAATGTGGTTCTTGATTTTGTTATAACTTCGAGTATGTTCATTTTTTGCGAATAGCTAGACTAATTCAATTGGAATCGAGCCAATGAAAAGTGATTTTTGATTTCATGATAAATTTTGGTTTTTTCGTTTCTTGGCGAATTGCTAGTCTAATTCGATTGGAATTGAGCCAATGAAAAGTGGTTTATGATTTCGTGATAACTTCGGGTTTGTTCATTTTTGGAGAGTTGCTAGTCTAATTCGATTGGAATCGAACCAATGAAATGTGGTTTTTGATTGCATGATAACTTCGGGATTGTTCATTTTTGGCGAACAGCTAGACTAATTCGATTGGACTCGAGCCAATGAAAAGTAGCTTTTGATTTCATGATAACTTCAGGTTTTTTCGTTTCTTGGCGAATTTCCCGTCTAATTCGATTGGAATTGAGCCAACGAAAAGTGGATTTTGATTTCATGATGACTTCGGGTTTGTTCATTTTTGGATAATTGCTAGTCTATTTCGATTGGAATAGTGCCAATGAAATGTGGTTTTTGTTTTCATGATAGCTTCGGGTTTGTTCATCTTTGGCTAAAAGCTAGACTAATTCAACTGGAATCGAGCCAATGAAAAGTGGTTTTTGATTTCATGATAAATTCAGGTTTTTTCGTTTCGTGGCGAATTGCTAGTCTAATTCGATTGGAATTGAGCCAATGAAAAGTGGTTTTTGATTTCATGATAACTTCGGGTTTGTTCA
>NW_019262727.1:0-22590 GCF_002742605.1 Olea europaea var. sylvestris | reverse complement strand
TATGTCGGAATGGGCTCAAATTCAACAGGTTGATCGGGAACAAAAACCGCGCCGGGTGAATTTCGTCATTTTTCGCAACTGTGACGGAATTGGCTAAAATTTGACAGGTGGATTGGAAACAAAAATCGCGCCGGGGCAATTTCGTCATTTTTCGCGACTGTGTCGGAATGGGTTAAAATTTGATAGGTTGATCGGAAACATAAATCCCGCCGGGGGCAATTTCGTCATTTTTCGCGACTGTGTCGGAATGGGCTCAAATTTAACAGGTTGATCGGGAAAAAAAATCGCACCGGGTGAATTTCGTCACTTTTCACAACTGTGTCGGAATTGGCTAAAATTTGACAGGTTGATCGGAAACAAAAACCGCCCCGGGGATAATTTCGTCATTTTTCGCGACTGCGTCGGAGTGGGCTGAAATTTGACAGGTTGATCGAAAACAAAAATCGCGCCGGGGTCAATTTCATCATTTTTCGCGACTGTGTCGAAATGTGCTCAAATTTGACAGGTTGATCGGGAACAAAAAGCGCGCCGGGCGCAATTTCGTCATTTTTCGCGCCTGTGTCGAAATTTGCTAAAATTTGACAGTTTGATCAGAAACAAAAATCGCGCCGGGGGCAATTTCGTCATTTTTCGATACTAGTTCGGAATGGGCTCAAATTCAACAGGTTGATCGGGAACAAAAATCGCGCTGGGTGAATTTCGTCACTTTTCGCAACTGTGTCGGAATTGGCTAAAATTTGACAGGTTGATCGGAAACAAAAATTGCGCCGGGTGCAATTTCGTCATTTTTCGCGACTGTGTCGGAATGGGCTCAAATTTAACAGGTTGATCTGGAAAAAAATCGCACCGGGTGAATTTCGTCATTTTTCGCAACTGTGTCGGAATTGGCTAAAATTTGACAAGTTGATCGGAAACAAAATTCAAGCCGTGGGCAGTTTCGTCATTTTTCGCATCTGGGTCGGAATTGGCTAAAAATTGACCGGTTGATCGGAAACCAAATTCGCGCTGTGGGCAATTTCGTCATTTTTCGCGACGATGTCGGAATGGACTAAATTTTGACTGTTTGATCGGAAACTAAAACCGCGCCAGGGATAATTTCGTCATTTTTCGAGACTGTGTCGGAGTGGGCTGAAATTTGACAGGTTGATCGTAAATAAAAATCGCGCCGGGGTCAATTTCGTCATTTTACGCGACTGTGTCGAAATGTGCTCAAATTTGACAGGTTGATCGGTAACAAAAAGCGCGCCGGGCGCAATTTCGTCATTTTTCGCGCCTGTGTCGAAATTTGCTAAAATTTGACAGGTTGATCGGAAACAAAAATCGCGCCGGGGGCAATTTCGTCATTTTTCGATACTAGTTCGGAATGGGCTCAAATTCAACAGGTTGATCGGGAACAAAAATCGCGCCGGGTGAATTTCGTCACTTTTCGCAACTGTGTCGGAATTGGCTAAAATTTGACAGGTTGATCGGAAACAAAAATTGCGCCGGGGGCAATTTCGTCATTTTTCGCGACTGTGTCGGAATGGGCTCAAATTTAACAGGTTGATCGGGAAAAAAATCGCACCGGGTGAATTTCGTCATTTTTCGCAACTGTGTCGGAATTGGCTAAAATTTGACAAGTTGATCGGAAACAAAATTCGCGCCGTGGGCAATTTCGTCATTTTTCGCATCTGGGTCGGAATTGGCTAAAATTTGACCGGTTGATCGGAAACAAAATTCGCGCTGTGGGCAATTTCGTCATTTTTCTCGACGATGTCGGAATGGACTAAATTTTGACTGTTTGATGGAAACTAAAACCGCGCCAGGGATAATTTCGTCATTTTTCGCGACTGTGTCGGAGTGGGCTGAAATTTGACAGGTTGATCGGAAACAAAAATCGCGCCGGGGTCAATTTCGTCTTTTTTCGCGACTGTGTTGTAATGTGCTCAAATTTGACAGGTTGGTCGGGAACAAAATCCGCGCCAGGGGCAATTTCGTCATTTTTCGCGCCTGTGTCGGAATTGGCGAAAATTTGACAGGTTGATCGGAATCAAAAATCGCGCCGGGGGCAATTTCGTCATTTTTGGCGACTGTGTCGAAATGGGCTAAAATTTGACTGTTGATCGGAAACAAAAATCGCGCCGGGGTCAATTTCGTCGTTTTTCGCGACTGTGTCGGAATGGGCTAAAATTTGACAGGTTGATCGGAAACAAAAATCGCGCCTGGGACAATTTCATCATTTTTCGCTACTGTGTCGGAATGGGCTAAAATTTGATAGGTAGATCGGAAACAAAAATCGCGCCGGGGGCAATTTCGTCATTTTTCACGACTGTGTCGGAATGGGCTCAAATTTGACATGTTGATCGGGAACAAAAATCGAGCCGGGGGCGATTTCGTCATTTTTCGCGGCTGTGTCGGTATTGGCTAAAATTTGATAGGTTGATCGTAAACAAAAATCGCGCTGGGGGCAATTTCGCCATTTTTCGCGACTGTGTCGGAATGGGATAAAATTTGACAGGTTGATCGAAAACAAAAATCGTGCCGTGGGAATTTCGTCATTTTTCGCGACTGTGTCGGAATGGGCTAAAATTTGATAGGTTGATCGGAAACAAAAATCGCGCCAGGGGCAATTTCGTCATTTTTCGCGACTATGTTGGAATGGGCTCAAATTTAACAGGTTGATCGGTAACAAAAACTGCTCCGGGTGAATTTCGTCATTTTTCGCAACTGTGTCGGAATTGGCTAAAATTTGACTGGTTGATCGGAAACAAAATTCGTGCAGTGGGCAATTTCGTCGTTTTTCATGACGATGTCTGAATCGGCTTAAATTTGACTGGTTGATCGGAAACAAAAATCGCGCCGGGGATAATTTCGTCATTTTTCGCGACTGTGTCGGAGTGGGCTGAAATTTGACAGGTTGATCGGAAACAAAAATCGCGCCGGGGTCAATTTCGTCATTTTTCGCGACTGTGTTGGAATGTGCTCAAATTTGACAGGTTGGTCGGAACAAAAATCGCGTCGGGGGCAATTTCATCATTTTTAGAGCCTCTGTCGGAATTGGCAAAAATTTGACAGGATGATCGAAAACAAAAATCGCGCCGGGGGCAATTTCGTCATTTTTCGCGACTGTGTCGAAATGGGCTAAAATTTGACTAGTTGATCGGAAAGAAAAACCACGCCAGGGGCAGTTTCGTCATTTTTCGCGACTATGTCGAAATGGGCTCAAATTTAACAGGTTGATCGGAAACAAAAATCGCGCCGGGTCAATTTCGTCATTTTTCGCGACTGTGTCGGAATGTGCTAAAATTTGACAGGTTGATCGGAAAGAAAAACCGCGCCGGGGGTAATTTCATCATTTTTCGCGATTGTGTCGGAATGGGCTAAAATTTGATAGGTTGATCGGAAACAAAAATCGCGCCAGGGTCAATTTCGTCATTTTACGCGACTGTGTCGGAATGGGCTCAAATTTCACGGGTTGATCGGGAACAAAAATCGCGCCGGGTGAATTTCGTCATTTTTCGCTACTGTGCCGGAAATGGCTAAAATTTGACAGGTTGATCGGAAACAAAAATCGCGCTGGGGGCAATTTCGTCATTTTTCGCGATTGTGCCGGAATGAGCTAAAATTTGACATGTTGATCGAAAACAAAAATCGAGTCGCGGGCAATTTCCTCATTTTTCTCGGCTGTGTCGGAATGGGCTCAAATTTAACTGGTTGATCGGGAACAAAAACCGCGCCGGGTGAATTTCGTCATTTTTCGCAGCTGTGTCGAAATTGGCTAAAATTTGATAGGTTGATCGGAAACAAAAATCGCGCCGGGGGCAATTTCGTTTGTTTTCTCGTCTGTGTCGAAATCGGCTAAAATATGACTGGTTGATTGGAACAACAACAGCGCCGAGGGTAATTTCGTCATTTTTCGCGACTGTGTCGAAATGGGCTGAAATTTGACAGGTTGATTGGAAGCAAAAATCGCGCCGGGTGAATTTCGTCATTTTTCGTAACTGTGTCGAAATTGGCTGAAATTTGGCAGTTTGATCGAAAATAAAAATCGCGTTGGGGAAAATTTCATCTTTTTTCTCGACTGTGTCGGAATGGGCTAAAATTTGACTGGTTGATCGGAAACAAAAATCGCGCCCGGGGCAATTTCGTCATTTTTCGCGACTGTGTCGGAATGGGTTAAAAATTGACAGGTTGATCGGGAACAAAAACCGCGCCGGGGGTAATTTCGTCATTTTTTGCAATGGTGTCGGAATGGGCTAAATTTTGACTGGTTGATCGGGAACAAAAATCGCGCAGGGACAATTTCGTCATTTTTCGCGACTGTGTCAGAATGGGCTAAAATTGGACTGGTTGATCGGGTACCAAAAGCGCGCCGGGGTTCGCGACTGTGTCGGAATGGGCTCAAATTCAACTGGTTGATCGGGAAGAAAAACCGCCCCGGGTGAATTTCGTCATTTTTCGCAACTGTGTCGGAATTGGCTAAAATTTGACAGGTTGATCGGAAACAAAAATGGAGCCGGGGGCAATTTCGTCATTTTTCGCGACTGTGTCGGAATGGGCTCAAATTTCACCGGTTGATCGGGAACAAAAATCGCCCCGGGTGAATTTCGTCATTTTTCGCAACTGTGTCGGAATTGGCTAAAATTTGATAGTTGATCGGAAACAAAAATCGCGCAGGGGGCAATTTCCTCATTTTTCGCGACTGTGTCGGAATGGGCTAAAATTTGACAGGTTGATCGGAAACAAAATCGCGCTGGGGGCAATTTCGTCATTTTTCGCGATTGTGCCGGAATGGGCTAAAATTTGACATGTTGATCGAAAACAAAAATCGAGCCACGGGCAATTTCCTCATTTTTCTCAGCTGTGTCGGAATGGGCTCAAATTTAACTGGTTGATCGGGAACAAAAACCGCGCCGGGTGAATTTCGTCATTTTTCGCAGCTATGTCGAAATTGGCTAAAATTTGATAGGTTGATCGAAAAAAAAAATCGCGCCGGGGGCAATTTCGTTTGTTTTCTCGTCTGTGTCGAAATCGGCTAAAATTTGACTGGTTGATCGGAACAACAACAGCGCCGAGGGTAATTTCGTCATTTTTCGCGACTGTGTCGAAATGGGCTGAAATTTGACAGGTTGATTGGAAACAAAAATCGCGCTGGGTGAATTTCGTCATTTTTCGTAACTGTGTCGGAATTGGCTGAAATTTGGCAGTTTAATCAAAAATAAAAATCGCGTTGGGGGCAATTTCATGATTTTTCTCGAATGTGTCGGAATGGGCTAAAATTTGACTGGTTGATCGGAAACAAAAATCGCGCCCGGGGCAATTCCGTCATTTTTCGCGGCTGTGTCGGAATGGGTTAAAAATTGAGAAGTTGATCGGGAACAAAAATCGCGCCGGGGGTAATTTCGTCATTTTTTGCAATGGTGCCGGAATGGGCTAAAATTTGAATGGTTGATCGGGAACAAAAATCGCGCCGGGGGCAATTTCGTCATTTTTCGCGACTGTGTCGGAATGGTCTAAAATTGGACTGGTTGATCGAGTACAAAAAGCGTGCCGGGGTTCACGATTGTGTCGGAATGGGCTCAAATTCAACAGGTTGATCGGGAAGAAAAACCGCGCCGGGTGAATTTCATCATTTTTCGCAACTGTGTCGGAATTGGCTAAAATTTGACAGGTTGATCGGAAACAAAAATCGAGCCGGGGGCAATTTCGTCATTTTTCGCGACTGTGTCGGAATGGGCTCAAATTTAACAGGTTGATCGGGAAAAAAAATCGCACCGGTGAATTTCATCATTTTTCGCAACTGGGTCGGAATTTGCTAAAATTTGACCGGTTGATCAGAAACAAAAACCGCGCCGTGGGTAATTTCGTCATTTTTTGCAACGGTGTCGGAATGGGCTAAATTTTGACTGGTTGATCGGGAACAAAAATCGCGCCGGGACAATTTCGTCATTTTTCGCGACTGTATCAGAATGGGATAAAATTGGACTGGTTGATCGGGTACCAAAAGCGCGCCGGGGTTCGCGACTGTGTCGGAATGGGCTCAAATTCAACAGGTTGATCGGGAAGAAAAACCGCCCCGGGTGAATTTCGTCATTTTTCGCGACTGTGTCGGAATTGGCTAAAATTTGACAGGTTGATCGGAAACAAAAATCGCGCCGGGGTCAATTTCGTAATTTTTCGCGACTGTGTCCGAATGGACTCAAATTTGACATGTTGATCGGGAACAAAAATTGCTCCGGGGGCAATTTCGTCATTTTTCGCGGCTGTGTCGGTATTGGCTAAAATTTGATAGGTTGATCGGAAACAAAAATCGCGCCGGGGGCAATTTCGTCATTTTTCGCGACTGTGTCAGAATGGGCAAAGATTTGATAGGTTGATCGGAAACATAAATCGCGCCGGGGGCAATTTCGTCATTTTTTGCGACTGTGTCGGAATGGGCTCAAATTTAACAGGTTGATCGGGAACAAAAATCGCACCGGGTGAATTTCTTCATTTTTCGCAACTGTGTCGAAATTGGCAAAAATTTGACAGGTTGATCGGAAACAAAATTCGGGCCGTGGGCAATTTCGTAATTTTTCGAGACGATGTCGGAATGGGTTAAAATTTGACTGATTGATCGGAAACAAAAACCGCGCCGGGGATAATTTCGTCATTTTTCGCGACTGTGTCGGAGTGGGCTGAAATTTGACAGGTCGATCCGAAACAAAAATCGCGCCGGGGTCAATTTCGTCATTTTTCGCGACTGTGTTGGAATGTGCTCAAATTTGACAGGTTGGTCGGGAACAAAAACCGCGCCGGAGGTAATTTCGTCATTTTTCGCCCCTGTTTCGGAATTGGCAAAAATTTGACAGGTTGATCGGAAAAAAAAATCGCGTCGTGGGCAATTTAGTCATTTTTCGCGACTATGTCGGAATGGGCTAAAATTTGACTGGTTGATCGGAAACAAAAACCTCGCCAGGGGCAATTTCGTCATTTTTCGCGACTATGTCGAAATGGGCTCAAATTTAACAGGTCGATCGGAAACAAAAATCGCGCCGGGGTCAATTTCGTAATTTTTCGCGACAGTGTCGGAATGGGCTAAAATTTGACAGGTTGATCGGAAACAAAAATCGCGCCGGGGGTAATTTCGTCATTTTTCGCGACTGTGTCGGAATGGGCTAAAATTTTATAGGTTGATCGGAAACAAAAATCGCGCCGGGGTCAATTTCGTCATTTTTCGTGACTGTGTCCGAAAGGACTCAAATTTGACATGTTGATCGGGAACAAAAATCGCTCCGGGGGCAATTTCGTCATTTTTCGCGGCTGTGTCGGTATTGGCTAAAATTTGATAGGTTGATCGGAAACAAAAATCGCGCCGGGGGCAATTTCGTCATTTTTCGCGACTGTGTCGGAATGGGCTAAAATTTGAAAGGTTGATCGAAAACAAAAATCGTGCCGCGGGCAATTTCGTCATTTTTCTCGGCTGTGTCGGAATGGGCTCAAATTTAACTGGTTGATCGGGAACAAAAATCGCGCCGGGTGAATTTCGTCATTTTTCGCAGCTGTGTCGGAATTGGCTAAAATTTGATAGGTTGATCGGAAACAAAAATCGCGCCGGGGGCAATTTCGTCTGTTTTCTCGACTGTGTCGAAATCGGCTAAAATTTGACTGGTTGATAGGAACAACAAGAGCGCCGGGGGCAATTTCGTCATTTTTCGCGACTGTGTCGAAATGTGCTAAAATTTGACAGGTTGATTGGAAACAAAAATCGCGCCGGGTGAATTTCGACATTTTTCGCAATTGTGTCGGAATTGGCTTAAATTTGGCAGTTTGATCGAAAATAAAAATCGCGTTGGGGGTAATTTCATCATTTTTCTCGAGTGTGTCGGAATGGGCTAAAATTTGACTGGTTGATCGGAAACTAAAACCGCGCCCGGGGCAATTTCGTCATTTTTCACGACTGTGTCGGAATGGGCTAAAAATTGACAGGTTGATCGGGAACAAAGACCGCGCCTGGGGCAATTTCGTCATTTTGTGCAATGGTGTCGGAATGGGCTAAAATTTGACTAATTGATCGGGAACAAAAATCGCGCCGGGGGCAGTTTCGTCATTTTTCGCGACTGTGTCGGAATGGGCTAAAATTGGACTGGTTGATCGGGTACAAAAAGCGCACCGGGTGAATTTCGTCATTTTTCGCAACTGTGTCGGAATTGGCAAAAATTTGAATGGTTGATCGGACACAAAATTCGAGCCGTGGGCAATTTCGTCATTTTTCGCGACGATGTCGGAATGGGCAAAAATTTGACTGGTTGATCGGAAACAAAAATCGCGCCGGGGATAATTTTGCCATTTTTCGCGACAGTGTCGGAGTGGGCTGAAATTTGACAGGTTTATCGAAAACAAAAATAGTGCCGGGGTCAATTTCGTCATTTTTCGCGACTGTGTCGGAATGTGCTCAAATTTGACAGGTTGATCGGGAACAAAAAGCGCGCCGGGGGCAATTTCGTCATTTTTCGCGCCTGTGTCGAAATTGGCTAAAATTTGACAGGTTGATCGGAAACAAAAATCGCGCCGGGGGCAATTTCGTCATTTTTCGATACTAGGTCGGAATGGGCTCAAATTCAACAGGTTGATCGGGAACAAAAACCGCGCCGGGTGAATTTCGTCACTTTTCGCAACTGTGTCGGAATTGGCTAAAATTTGACAGGTTGATCGAAACAAAAACCGCGCCGGGTGCAATTTCGTCATTTTTCGCGACTGTGTCGGAATGGGTTAAAATTTGATAGGTTGATCGGAAACATAAATCGCACCGGGGGCAATTTCGTCATTTTTCGCGACTGTGTCGGAATGGGTTCAAATTTAACAGGTTGAGCGGGAACAAAAATCGCACCGGGTGAATTTCGTCATTTTTCGTAACTGTCTCGGAATTGGCTAAAATTTGACAGGTTGATCGGAAACAAAATTCGCGCCGTGGGCAATTTCGTCATTTTTCGCGACGATGTCGGAATGGGCTAAAATTCGACTGGTTGATCGGAAACAAAAACCGCGCCGGGGATAATTTCGTCATCTTTCGCGACTGTGTCGGAGTGGGCTGAAATTTGGCAGGTTGATCGGAAACAAAAATCGCGCCGGGGGCAATTTCGTCATTTTACGATACTAGGTCGGAATGGGCTCAAATTCAACAGGTTGATCGGGAACAAAAACCGCGCCGGGTGAATTCCGTCATTTTTCGCAACTGTGTCGGAATTGGCTAAAATTTGACAGGTTGATCGGAAACAAAAATCGCGCCGTGGGCAATTTCGTCATTTTTCTTGACTGTGTCGGAATGGGCTAAGATTTGGTAGGTTGATCGGAAACATAAATCGTGCCGGGGGCAATTTCGTCATTTTTCGCGACTGTGTCGGAATGGGTTCAAATTTAACAGGTTGATCGGGAACAAAAATCGCACCTGGTGAATTTCGTCATTTTTCGTAACTGTGTCGGAATTGGGTAAAATTTGACAGGTTGATCGGAAACAAAATTCGCGCCATGGGCAATTTCGTCATTTTTCGCGACGATGTCGGAATGGGCTAAAATTCGACTGGTTGATCGGAAAGGGGATAATTTCGTCATCTTTCGCGACTGTGTCGGAGTGGGCTGAAATTTGGCAGGTTGATCGGAAACAAAAATCGCGCCGGGGTCAATTTCGTCATTTTTCGCGACTGTGTCGGAATGTGCTCAAATTTGACAGGTTGATCGGGAACAAAAATCGCGCCGGGGGTAATTTCTTCATCTTTCGCGACTGTGTCGAAATTGGCTAAAATTTGACAGGTTGATCGGAAACAAAAATCGCGCCGGGGGCAATTTCGTCATTTTTCGCGACTGTGTCGGAATGTGCTCAATTTTGACAGGTTGATCGGGAACAAAAAGCCCGTCGGGGGCAATTTCGTCATCTTTCGCGACTGTGTCGGAATTGGCTAAAATTTGACAGGTTGATCGGAAACAAAAATCGCGCCGGGGGCAATTTCGTCATTTTTCTTGACTGTGTCGGCATGGGCTAAAATTTGATAGGTTGATCGGAAACGTAAATTGCGCCGTGGGCAATTTCGTCATTTTTCGCGACTGTGTCGTAATGGGCTCAAATTTAACAGGTTGATCGGGAACAAAAATCGCACCGGGTGAATTTCGTCATTTTTCGCAACTGTGTTGGAATTGACTAAAATTTGACAGGTTGATCGGAAACAAAATTCGCGCCGTGGGCAATTTCGTCATTTTTCGCGACGATGTCGGAATGGGCTAAAATTCGACTGGTTGATCGGAAACAAAAATCGCGTCGGGGATAATTTCGTCATCTTTCGCGACTATGTCGGAGTGGGCTGAAATTTGACACGTTGATCGGAAACAAAAATCGCGCCGGGGTAAATTTCGTCATTTTTCGCGACTGTGTTGGAATGTGCTCAAATTTGACAGGTTGGTTGGGAACAAAAACCGCACCGGGGGCAATTTCGTCATTTTTCACGCCTGTGTCGGAATTGGCGAAAATTTGACAGGTTGATCGGAAACAAAAATCGCGCCGGGGGCAATTTCGTCATTTTTCGCGACTGTGTCGGAATGGGCGAAAATTTGACTGGTTGATCGGAAACAAAAATCGCGCCAGGGGCAATTTCGTCATTTTTCGCGAATATGTCGAAATGGGCTCAAATTTAACAGGTTGATCGGAAACAAAAATCGCGCCGGGGTCAATTTCGTCATTTTTCGCGACTGTGTCGGAATGGGCTAAATTTGACAGGTTGATCGTAAATAAAAAATCGCGCCGGGGGCAATTTCGTCATTTTTCACGACTGTGTCGGAATGGGCTAAAATTTGATTGGTTGATCGGAAACAAAAATCGCGCCGGGGTCAATTTCGTCATTTTTCGCGACTGTGTCGGAATGGGCTCAAATTTGACGTGTTGATCGGGAACAAAAATCGCGCCAGGGACAATTTCGTCATTTTTCGCGGCTGTGCCGGAATGAGCTAATATTTGACAGGTTGATCGAAAACAAAAATCGTGCCGCGGGCAATTTCGTCATTTTTCTCGGCTGTGTCAGAATGGGCTCAAATTTAACTGGTTGATCGTGAACAAAAACCGCGCCGGATGAATTTCGTCATTTTTCGCAGCTGTGTCAGAATTGTCTAAAATTTGATAGGTTGATCGGAAACAAAAATCGCGCCGGGGGCAATTTCGTCAGTTTTCTCGACTGTGTCGAAATCGGCTAAAATTTGACTCGTTGATCGGAACAACAACAACGCCGGGGGCAATTTCGTCATTTTTCGCGACTGTATCGAAATGGGCTGAAATTTGACAGGTTGATTGGAAACAAAAATCGCGCCGGGTGAATTTCGTCATTTTTCGTAACTGTGTCGGAATTGGTTGAAATTTGGCAGTTCAATCGAAAATAAAAATCGCGTTGGGGGCAATTTCATGATTTTTCTCGAATGTGTCGGAATGGGCTAAAATTTGACTGGTTGATCGGAAACAAAAATCGCGCCCGGGGCAATTTCGTCATTTTTCGCGACTGTGTCGGAATGGGTTAAAAATTGACAGGTTGATCGGGAACAAAAATCGCGCTGGGGGTAATTTCGTCATTTTTTGCAATGGTGCCGGAATGGGCTAAAATTTGACTAGTTGATCGGGAACAAAAATCGCTCCGGGGGCAATTTCGTCATTTTTCGCGACTGTGTCGGAATGGGCTAAAATTGGACTGGTTGATCGGGTACAAAAAGCGCGCCGGGGTTCGCGACTGTGTCGGAATGGGCTCAAATTCAACAGGTTGATCGGGAAGAAAAACTGTGCCGGGTGAATTTCGTCATTTTTCACAACTGTGTCGGAATTGGCTAAAATTTGACAGGTTGATCGGAAACAAAAATCGCGCCGGGGGCAATTTCGTCATTTTTCTCGACTGTGTCGGAATGGGTTCAAATTTAACAGGTTGATCGGGAAAAAAAATCGCACCGGGTGAATTTCGTCATTTTTCGCAACTGGGTCGGAATTGGCTAAAATTTGACCGGTTGATCGGAAACAAAATTCGCGCCGTGGGCAATTTCGTCATTTTTCGCGACGATGTCGGATTGGGCAAAAATTTGACTGGTTCATCGGAAACAAAAACCGCGCCGGGGATAATTTAGTCATTTTTCGCTACTGTGTCGGAGTGGGATGAAATTTGACAGGTTGATCGGAAACGAAAATCGCGTCGGGGTCAAATTCGTAATTTTTCGCGACTGTGTCGAAATGTGCTCGATTTTGACAGGTTGATCGGGAACAAAAAGCCCGTCGGGGGCAATTTCGTCATTTTTCGCAACTGTTTCGGAATTGGCTAAAATTTGACAGGTTGATCGGAAACAAAAATCGCGCTGGGGGCAATTTCGTCATTTTTCTTGACTGTGTCGGAATGGGCTAAAATTTGATAGGTTGATTGGAAACATAAATCGCGCCGGGGGCAATTTCGTCATTTTTCGCGACTGTGTCGAAATGGGCTCAAATTTAACAGGTTGATCGGGAAAAAAATCGCACCGGGTGAATTTCGTCATTTTTCGCAACTGGGTCGGAATTGGCTAAAATTTGACCGGTTGATCGGAAACAAAATTCGAGCCGTGGGCAATTTCGTCATTTTTCGCGACGATGTCGGATTGGGCAAAATTTTGACTGGTTCATCGGAAACAAAAATCGTGCCGGGAATAATTTCGTCATTTTTCGCTACTGTGTCGGAGTGAGATGAAATTTGACAGGTTGATCGGAAACGAAAATCGCATCGGGGTCAATTTCGTAATTTTTCGCGACTGTGTCGGAATGTGCTCAATTTTGACAGGTTGATCGGGAAGAAAAAGCCCGTCGGGGGCAATTTCGTCATTTTTCGCAACTGTGTCGGAATTGGCTAAAATTTGACAGGTTGATCGGAAACAAAAACCGCGCCGGGGGCAATTTCGTCATTTTTCGCAACTGTGTCGGAATTGGCTAAAATTTGACAGGTTGATCGGAAACAAAAATCGCGCCGGGGCCAATTTCGTCATTTTTCTTGACTGTGTCGGAATGGGCTAAAATTTGATAGGTTGATCGGAAACATAAATCGCGTCGGGGGCAATTTCGTCATTTTTTGCGACTGTGTCGGAATGGGCTCAAATTTAATAGGTTGATCGGGAACAAAAACCGCACCGGATGAATTTCGTCATTTTTCGCAACTGTGTTGGAATTGACTAAAATTTGACAGGTTGATCGGAAACAAAATTCGCGCCGTGGGCAATTTCGTCATTTTTCGCGACGATGTCGAATGGGCTAAAATTCGACTGGTTGATCGGAAACAAAAATCGCGCCGGGGATAATTTCGTCATCTTTCGCGACTATGTCGGAGTGGGCTGAAATTTGACAGGTTGATCGGAAACAAAAATCGCGCCGGGGTAAATTTCGTCATTTTTCGCGACTGTGTTGGAATGTGCTCAAATTTGACAGGTTGGTCGGGAACAAAATCCGCGCCGGGGGCAATTTCGTCATTTTTCACGCCTGTGTCGGAATTGGCGAAAATTTGACAGGTTGATCGGAAACAAAAATCACGCCGGGGGCAATTTTGTCATTTTTCGCGACTGTGTCGGAATGGGCTAAAATTTGACTGGTTGATCGGAAACAAAAATCGCGCCGGGGGAAATTTCGTCATTTTTCGCGACTGTGTTGGAATGTGCTCAAATTTGACAGGTTGGTCGGGAACAAAATCCGCGCCGGGGGCAATTTCGTCATTTTTCACGCCGGTGTCGGAATGGGCTAAAATTTGACAGGTTGATCGGAAATAAAAAATCGCGCCGGGGGCAATTTCGTCATTTTTCACGACTGTGTCAGAATGGGCTAAAATTTGATAGGTTGATCGGAAACAAAAATCGCGCCGGGGTCGATTTCGTCATTTTTCGCGACTGTGTCGCAATGGGCTCAAATTTGACAAGTTGATCGGAACAAAAATCGCGCCGGGGGCAATTTTGTCATTTTTCGCGGCTGTGTCGGTATTGGCTAAAATTTGATAGGTTGATCGGAAACAAAAATCGCGTCGGGGGCAATTTCCCCATTTTTCGCGACTGTGTCGGAATGGGCTCAAATTTCACTGGTTGATCGGGAACAAAAACCGCGCCGGGTGAATTTCGTCATTTTTTGCAGCTATGTCGGAATTGGCTAAAATTTGATAGGTTGATCGGAAACAAAAATCGTGCCGGGGGCAATTTCGTTAGTTTTCTCGACTGTGTCGAAATCGGCTAAAATTTGACTGGTTGATCGGAACAACAACCGCGCAGGGGGCAATTTCGTCATTTTTCGCGCCTGTGTCGGAATTGGCAAAAATTTGACAGGTTGATCGGAAACAAAAATCGCGCCGGGGGCAATTTTGTCATTTTTCGCGACTGTGTCGGAATGGGCTCAAATTTCACTGGTTGATCGGGAACAAAAACCGCGCCGGGGGTAATTTCGTCATTTTTCGCGCCTGTGTCGGAATTGGCAAAAATTTGACAGGTTGATCGGTAACAAAAATCGCGCCGGGGGCAATTTTGTCATTTTTCGCGACTGTGTCGGAATGGGCTAAAATTTGACTGGTTGATCGGAAACAAAACCTCGCCAGGGGCAATTTCGTCATTTTTCGCGACTATGTCGAAATGGGCTCAAATTTAACAGGTCGATAGGAAACAAAAATCGCGCCGGGGTCAATTTCGTCATTTTTCGCGACTGTGTCCGAATGGACTCAAATTTGACATGTTGATCGGGAACAAAAATCGCTCCGGGGGCAATTTCGTCATTTTTCGCGGCTGTGTCAGTATTGGCTAAAATTTGATAGGTTGATCGGAAACAAAAATCGCGCCGGGGGCAATTTCGTCATTTTTTGCGACTGTGTCGGAATGCGCAAAGATTTGATAGGTTGATCGGAAACATAAATCGCGCCGGGGGCAATTTCGTCATTTTTCGCGACTGTGTCGGAATGGGCTCAAATTTAACAGGTTGGTCGGGAACAAAAATCGCGCCGGGTGAATTTCATCATTTTTCGTAACTGTGTCGGAATTGGCAAAAATTTGACAGGTTGATCGGAAACAAAATTCACGCCGTGGGCAATTTCTTAATTTTTCGCGACGATGTTGGAATGGGCTAAAATTTGACTGGTTGATCGGAAAAAAAAACCGCGCCGTGGATAATTTCGTCATTTTTCGCGATTGTGTCGGAGTGGGCTGAAATTTGACAGGTTGATCGGAAACAATAATCGCGCCGGGGTGAATTTCGTCATTTTTCGCGACTGTGTTGGAATGTGCTCAAATTTGACAGGTTGGTCGGGAACAAAAACCGCACCGGGGGTAATTTCGTCATTTTTCGCGCCTGTGTCGGAATTGGCAAAAATATGACAGGTTGATCGGAAACAAAAATCGCGCCGGGGGCAATTTTGTCATTTTTCGCGACTGTGTCGGAATGGGCTAAAAGTTGACCGGTTCATCGGAAACAAAAACCTCGCCAGGGGCAATTTCGTCATTTTTCGCGACTATGTCGAAATGGGCTCAAATTTAACAGGTCGGTCGGAAACTAAAATCGCGCCGAGGTCAATTTCGTAATTTTTCCCGACTGTGCCGGAATGGGCCAAAATTTGACAGGTTGATCGGAAACAAAAATCGCGCCGGGGGTAATTTCGTCATTTTTCGCGACTGTGTCGGAATGGGCTAAAATTTTATAGGTTGATTGGAAACAAAAATCGCGCCGGGGTCAATTTCGTCATTTTTCGCGACTGTGTCCGAATGGACTCAAATTTGACATGTTGATCGGGAACAAAAATAGCTCCGGGGGTAATTTCGTCATTTTTTGCGGCTGTGTCGGTATTGGCTAAAATTTGATATGTTGATCGGAAACAAAAATCGCGCCTGGGGCAATTTCGTCATTTTTCGCGACTGTGTCAGAATGGGCTAAAATTTGGCAGGTTGATCGAAAACAAAAATCGTGCCGCGGGCAATTTCGTCATTTTTCTCGGCTGTGTCGGAATGGGCTCAAATTTAACTGGTTGATCGGGAACAAAAACCGCACCGGGTGAATTTCGTCATTTTTCGCAGCTGTGTCGGAATTGGCTAAAATTTGATAGGTTGATCGAAAACAAAAATCGCGCCAGGGGCAATTTCGTCTGTTTTCTCGACTGTGTCGAAATCGGCTAAAATTTGACTGGTTGATCGGAACAACAACAGCGCCGGGGGCAATTTCGTCATTTTTCGCGACTGTGTCGAAATGTGCTGAAATTTGACAGGTTGATTGTAAACAAAAATCGCGCCGGGTGAATTTCGACATTTTTCGCAACTGTGTCGAAATTGGCTGAAATTTGGCAGTTTGATCGAAAATAAAAATCGCGTTGGGGGTAATTTCATCATTTTTCTCAACTGTGTCGGAATGGGCTAAAATTTGACTGGTTGATCGGAAACAAAAACCGCGCCCGGGGCAATTTCGTCGTTTTTCACGACTGTGTCGGAATGGGTTAAAAATTGACAGGTTGGTCGGGAACAAAGACCGCGCCTGGGGCAATTTCGTCATTTTTTGCAATGGTGTCGGAATGGGCTAAAATTTGACTGGTTGATCGGGAACAAAAATCGGGCCGGGGGCAGTTTCGTCATGTTTCGCGACTATGTCGGAATGGGCTAAAATTGGACTGGTTGATCGGGTACAAAAAGCGTGCCGGGGTTCGCGACTGTGTCGGAATGGGCTCAAATTCAACAGGTTTATCGGGAAGAAAAACCGCGCCGGGTGAATTTCGTCATTTTTCGCAACTGTGTCGGAATTAGCTAAAATTTGACAGGTTGATCGGAAACAAAAATCGAGCCAGGGGCAATTTCGTCATTTTTCGCGACTGTGTCGGAATGGGCTAAAATTTGATAGGTTGATCGGAAACAAAAATTGCGCGGGGGCAATTTCGTCATTTTTCGCGACTGTGTCGGAATAGGCTCAAATTTAACAGGTTGATCGGTAACAAAAACTGCACCTGGTGAATTTCGTCATTTTTCTCAACTGTGTCGGAATTGGCTAAAATTTGAATGGTTGATCGGAAACAAAATTCGCGCCGTGGGCAATTTCGTCATTTTTCGCGGCGATGTCGAAATGGGCAAAAATTTGACTGGTTGATCGTAAACAAAAATCGCGCCGGGGATAATTTTGCCATTTTTCGCGACAACGTCGGAGTGGGCTGAAATTTGACAGGTTTATCGAAAACAAAAATCGCGCCGGGGTCAATTTCGTCATTTTTCGCGACTATGTCGGAATGTGCTCAAATTTGACAGGTTGATCGGGAACAAGAAGCGCGCCGGGGGCAATTTCGTCATTTTTCGCGCCTGTGTCGAAATTGACTAAAATTTGACAGGTTGATCGGAAACAAAAATGCGCCAGGGGCAATTTCGCCATTTTTCGATACTAGGTCGGAATGGGCTCAAATTCAACGGGTTGATTGGGAACAAAAACAGCGCCGGGTGCATTTCGACATTTTTCGCAACTGTGTCGGAATTGGCTAAAATTTGACAGGTTGATCGGAAACAAAAATCGCGCCAAGGGCAATTTCGTTATTTTTCGCAACTGTGTCGGAATTGGCTAAAATTTGACAGGTTGATCGGAAACAAAAATCGCGCCGGGGGCAATTTCGTCATTTTTCGCGGATGTGTCGGAATGGGTTAAAAATTGACAGGTTGATCGGGAACAAAAACCGCGCCGGGGGTAATTTCGTCATCTTTTGCAATGGTGCCGGAATGGGCTAAAATTTGACTGGTTGATCGGGAACAAAAATCGCGTCGGGGGCAATTTCGTCATTTTTCGCGACGATGTCGGATTGGGCAAAAATTTGACTGGTTCTTCGGAAACAAAAATCGCTCCGGGGATAATTTCGTCATTTTTCCCTACTGTGTCGGAATTGGCTAAAATTTGACAGGTTGATCAGAAACAAAAATCGCGTCGGGGTCAATTTCGTAATTTTTCGCGACTGTGTCGGAATGTGCTCGATTTTGACAGGTTGATCGGGAACAAAAAGCCCGTCGGGGGCAATTTCGTCATTTTTCGCAACTGTGTCGGAATTGGCTAAAATTTGACAGGTTGATCGGAAACAAAAATCGCGCCGGGGGCAATTTCGTCATTTTTCTTGACTGTATCGGAATGAGCTAAAATTTGATAAGTTGATCGGAAACATAAATCGCGCCGGGGGCAATTTCGTCATTTTTCGCGACTGTGTCGGAATGGGTTCAAATTTAACAGGTTGATCGGGAACAAAAACCGCACCGGGTGAATTTCGTCATTTTTCGCAACTGTGTTGGAATTGACTAAAATTTGACTGGTTGATCGGAAACAAAAACCGCGCCGGGGATAATTTCGTCATTTTTCGCGACTGTGTCGGAGTGGGCTGAAATTTGACAGGTTGATCAGAAACAAAAATCGCGCCGGGGTCAATTTCGTCATTTTTCGCGACTGTGTTGGAATGTGCTCAAATTTGACAGGTTGGTCGGGAACAAAAACCGCGCCGGGGGTAATTTCGTCATTTTTCGCGCCTGTGTCGGAATTGGCAAAAATTTGACAGGTTGATCGGCAACAAAAATCGCGCCGGGGGCAATTTCGTCATTTTTCGCGACTGTGTCGGAATGGGCTCAAATTTAACAGGTTGTTCGGGAACAAAAATCGCACCGGGTGAATTTCTTCATTTTTCGCAACTGTGTCGGAATTGGCAAAAATTTGACAGGTTGATCGGAAACAAAATTCGCGCCGTGGGCAATTTCGTAATTTTTCGCGACAATGTTGGAATGGGCTAAAATTTGACCGGTTGATCGGAAAAAAAACCGCGCCGGGGATAATTTCGTCATTTTTCGCGACTGTGTCGGAGTTGGCTGAAATTTGACAGGTTGATCGGAAACAAAAATCGCGCCGGGGGCAATTTTGTCATTTTTCGCGACTGTGTCGGAATGGGCTAAAATTTGACTGGTTGATCGGGAACAAAAACCGCGCCGGGGGCAATTTCGTCATTTTTCGCGCCTGTGTCGGAATTGGCAAAAATATGACAGGTTGATCGGAAACAAAAATCGCGCCGGGGGCAATTTTGTCATTTTTCGCGACTGTGTCGGAATGGGCTAAAATTTGACTGGTTGATCGGAAACAAAAACCTCGCCAGGGGCAATTTCGTCATTTTTCGCGACTATGTCGAAATGGGCTCAAATTTAACAGGTCGGTCGGAAACAAAAATCGCGCCAAGGTCAATTCGTAATTTTTCCCGACTGTGCCGGAATGGGCTAAAATTTGACAGTTGATCGGAAACAAAAACCGCGCCCAGGGCAATTTCGTCATTTTTCGCGACTGTGTCGGAATGGGTTAAAAATTGACAGGTTGATCGGGAACAAAGGCCGCGCCTGGAGCAATTTCGTCATTTTTTGCAATGGTGTCGGAATGGGCTAAAATTTGACTGGTTGATCGGGAACAAAAATCGCTCCGGGGGCAATTTCGTCATTTTTTGCGGCTGTGTCGGAATGGGCTCAAATTTGACATGTTGATCGGGAACAAAAATCGTGCCGGGGGCAATTTCGTCATTTTTCGCGGCTGTGTCGGTATTGATTAAAATTTGATAGGTTGATCGGAAACAAAAATCGCGCCGGGGGCAATTTCCTCATTTTTCGCGACTGTGTCGGAATGGGCTCAAATTTCACTGGTTGATCGGGAACAAAAACCGCACCGGGTGAATTTCGTCATTTTTTGCAGCTCTGTCGAAATTGGCTAAGATTTGATAGGTTGATCGGAAACAAAAATCGCGCAGGGGGCAATTTCGTCAGTTTTCTCGACTGTGTCGAAATCGGCTAAAATTTGACTGGTTGATCGGGACAACAACCGCGCCGGGGGCAATTTCTTCATTTTTCGCAACTGTGTCGAAATGTGCTGAAATTTAACAGGTTGATTGGAAACAAAAATCGCGCAGGGTGAATTTCGACATTTTTCGCAACTGTGTCGGAATTGGCTTAAATTTGGCAGTTTGATCGAAAATAAAAATCGCGTTGGGGGTAATTTCATCATTTTTCTCAACTGTGTCGGAATGGGCTAAAATTTGGCTGGTTGATCGGAAACAAAAATCGCGCCCTGGGCAATTTCGTCATTTTTCACGACTGTGTCGTAATGGGTTAAAAATTGACAGGTTGGTCGGGAACAAAGACCGCGCCTGGGGCAATTTCGTCATTTTTTGCAACGGTGTCGGAATGGGCTAAAATTTGACTGGTTGATCGGGAACAAAAATCGAGCCGGGGGCAGTTTCGTCATGTTTCGCGACTGTGTCGGAATGGGCTAAAATTGGACTGGTTGATCGGGTACAAAAAGCGCGCCGGGGTTCGCGACTGTGTCGGAATGGGCTCAAATTCAACAGGTTGATCGGGAAGAAAAACCGCGCCGGGTGAATTTCGTCATTTTTCGCAACTGTGTCGGAATTAGCTAAAATTTGACAGGTTGATCGGAAACAAAAATCGAGCCGGGGGCAATTTCGTCATTTTTCGTGACTGTGTCGGAATGGGCTAAAATTTGATAGGTTGATCGGAAACAAAAATTGCGCGGGGGCAATTTCGTCATTTTTCGCGACTGTGTCGGAATAGGCTCAAATTTAACAGGTTGATTGGTAACAAAAACTGCACCGGGTGAATTTCCTCATTTTTCGCAACTGTGTCGGAATTGGCGAAAATTTGAATGGTTGATCGGAAACAATATTCGCGCCGTGGGCAATTTCGTCATTTTTCGCGACGATGTCGGAATGGGCAAAAATTTGACTGGTTGATCGTAAACAAAAACCGCGCCGGGGATAATTTTGCCATTTTTCACGACAATGTCGGAGTGGGCTAAAATTTGACAGGTTTATCGAAAACAAAAATCGCGCCGGGGTCAATTTCGTCATTTTTCGCGACTGTGTCGGAATGTGCTCAAATTTGACAGGTTGATCGGGAACAAAAAGCGCGCCGGGGGCAATTTCGTCATTTTTGCGCCTGTGTCGAAATTGGCTAAAATTTGACAGGTTGATCGGAAACAAAAATGCGCCAGGGGCAATTTCGTCATTTTTCGATAATAGGTCGGAATGGGCTCAAATTCAACAGGTTGATCGGGAACAAAAATCGCGCCGGGTGCATTTCGTCATTTTTCGTAACTGTGTCGGAATTGGCTAAAATTTGACAGGTTGATCGGAAACAAAAATCGCGCCGAGGGCAATTTCGTCATTTTTCGCGACTGTGTCGGAATGGGCTAAAATTTGATAGGTTGATCGGAAACATTAATCGCACCGGGGGCAATTTCGTCATTTTTCGTGACTGTGTCGAAATGGGTTCAAATTTAACAGGTTGATCGGGAACAAAAATCGCACCGGGCGAATTTCGTCATTTTTCGTAACTGTGTCGGAATTGGCTAAAATTTGACAGGTTGATCGGAAACAAAATTCGCGCTGTGGGCAATTTCTTCATTTTTCGCGACGATGTCGGAATGGGCTAAAATTCGACTGGTTGATAGGAAACAAAAATCGCGCCGGGGATAATTTCGTCATCTTTCGCGACTGTGTCGGAGTGGGCTGAAATTTGACATGTTGATCGGAAACAAATATCGCGCTGGGGTCAATTTCGTCATTTTTCGCGACTGTGTTGGAATGTGCTCAAATTTGACAGGTTGGTCGGGAACAAAAACCGCTCCTGGGGCAATTTCGTCATTTTTCACGCCTGTGTCGGAATTAGCGAAAATTTGACAGGTTGATCGGAAACAAAAATCGCGCCGGGGACAATTTTGTCATTTTTCGCGACTGTGTCGGAAGGGGCTAAAATTTGACTGGTTGATCGGAAACAAAAATCGCGCCAGGGACAATTTCGTCATTTTTCGCGACTATGTCGAAATGGGCTCAAATTTAACAAGTTGATCGGAAACAAAAATCGCGCCGGGGGCAATTTCGTCATTTTTCTCGACTGTGTCGGAATGGGCTCAAATTTGACAGGTTGATCGGGAACAAAAACCGCTCCGGGTGTAATTTCGTCATTTTTCGCGACTGTGTCGGAATGGGTTCAAATTTGACAGGTTGATCGGAAACAAAAATTGCGCCGAGGGCAATTTCGTCATTTTTCGCGACTGTGTTGGAATGGGCTAAAATTTGATAGGTTGATCGGAAACAAAAATCGCGTCGGGGTCAATTTCGTCATTTATCGCGACTGTGTCGGAATAGGCTCAAATTTGACGTGTTGATCGGGAACAAAAATCGCGCCGGGGGCAATTACGTCATTTTTCGCGGCTGTGTCGGTATTGGCTAAAATTTGATAGGTTGATCGGAAACAAAAATCGCGCCGGGAGCAATTTCCTCATTTTTCGCGACTGTGTCGGAATGGGATAAAATTTGACAGGTTGATCGAAAACAAAAATCCTGCCGCGGGCAATTTCGTCATTTTTCTCGGCTGTAGCGAAATGGGCTCAAATTTAACTGGTTGACCGGGAACAAAAACCGCGCCGGGTGAATTTCGTCATTTTTTGCAACTATGTCGGAACTGGTTATAATTTGATAGGTTGATCGGAAACAAAAATCGTGCCGGGGGCAATTTCGTCAGTTTTTCTCGACTGTGTCGAAATCGGCTAAAATTTGACTGGTTGATCGGAACAACAACCGCGCA
>NW_019262726.1:0-22594 GCF_002742605.1 Olea europaea var. sylvestris | reverse complement strand
GGGCCCATAAGTACTTTTTGGAAATGTAGCGACCGTTTTGGATTGAACTCACCACTTCATCGTGACGTATGGGGGATTTCAGCTAGTTTTCGAAAGAATGAGCACATACGTATTTGGATCGCTTGGATTGTCGACGTTCGAAGAATTGAGCGTAACTTTTGCACACGTTGTCCGTTTTGGGCCCATAAGTACTTTTTGGAAATGTAGCGACCGTTTTGGATTGAACTCACCACTTCATAGTGACGTATGAGTGATTTTGGCTATTTTTTAAAAGAATGAGCACTTGCGTATTTGGAATGCTTGGATTGTCGACGTTCGAAGAATTGAGCGTAACTTTTGCACACTGTGTCCGTTTTGGGCCCATAAGTACTTTTTGGAAATGTAGCGACCGTTTTGGATTGAACTCACAACTTCGTCGTGACGTACGAGGGATTTCGGCCATTTTTCAAAAGAACGAGCACTTGCATATTTTGAATACTTGGAGAGTCGGCGTAAGAAGAATTGAGCATAACTTTTGTACACGTTGTCCGTTTTGGGCCCATAAGTACTTTTTTGAAATGTAGCGACCGTTTTGGATTGAACTCACCACTTCGTCGTGACGTATGGGAGATTTCGGTTATTTTTTGATAGAATGAGCACTTGCATATTTGCAACGCTTGGATTGTCGACGTTCGAAGAATTGAGCGTAATTTTGCACACGGTGTCCGTTTTCGGCCCATAAGTACTTTTTGAAAATGTAGCGACCGTTTTGGATTGAACTCACGACTTCGTCATGTGGTACGAGGGATTTCGACTATTTTTCGAAAGAATGAGCACTTGCGTATTTGGAATACTTGGATTGTCGACGTTCGAAGAATTGAGCGTAACTTTTGCACACGGTGTCCGTTTCGGGCCTATAAGTACTTTTTGATAATGTAGCGTCCGTTTTGGATTGAACTCACCACTTCATCGTGACTTACGAGGGATTTCGACTATTTTTTTGAACGAATGAGCACTTGCATATTTGGAACGCTTGGATTGTCGACGTTCAAAGAATTGAGTGTAACTTTTGCACACGGTGTCCGTTTTGGGCCCATAAGTACTTTTTGGAAATGTAGCGACCGTTTTGGATAGAACTCACCACTTCGTCGTGACGTATCAGGGATTTAAGCCATTTTTCGAAAGAATGAGCACTTGCATATTTGGAACGCTTGGAGAGTCGGCCTAAGAAGAATTGAGCGTAACTTTGGCACAAGTTGTCCGTTTTGGGCCCATAAGTACTTTTTGGAAATGTAGCGACCGTTTTGGATAGAACTCACCACTTCGTCGTGACGTATGAGGGATTTTGGTTATTTTTTGAAAGAATGAGCACTTATGTATTTGGAACGCTTGGATTGTCGACGTAAGAAGAATTGAGCGTAACTTTTGCACACGGTGTCCGTTTTGGGCCTATAAGTACTTTTTGAAAATGTAGCAACCGTTTTGGATTGAACTCACAACTTTGTCGTGATGTACGAGGTATTTCGGCCATTTTTCAATAGAATGAACACTTGCATATTTGGAACGTTTGGAGAGTCGGCGTAAGAAGAATGGAGCGTAACTTTTGCACACGTTGTCCGTTTTGGGCCCATAAGTACTTTTTGGAAATGTAGCGATCGTTTTGGATTGAACTCACCACTTCATCATGACGTATGAGGGATTTCAGCTAGTTTTCGAAAGAATGAGCACTTGCGTATTTGGATCACTTGGATTGTCGGCGTTCAAAGAATTGAGCGTAACTTTTGCACACTGTGTCCGTTATGGGCCCATAAGTACTTTTTGGAAATGTAGCGACCGTTTTGGATTGAACTCACAACTTCGTCGTGACGTACGAGGGATTTAGGCCATTTTTCGAAAGAATGAGCACTTGCATATTTTGAATGCTTGGAGAGTCGGCGTAGAAGAATTGAGCATAACTTTTGTACACGTTGTCCGTTTTGGGCCCATAACTACTTATTGGAAATGTAGCGACCGTTTTGGATTGAACTTACCACTTCGTCGTGACGTATGAGCGATTTCGGCTATTTTTTGATAGAATGAGCACTTGCGTATTTGGAATGCTTGGATTGTCGACGTTCGAAGAATTGAGCGCAACTTTTGCGCACGTTGTCCGTTTTGGACCCATAATTACTCTTTGGAAACGTAGAGACCGTATTGGATCGAACTCACAACTTCCCCGTGACGTATGAGGGATTTCGGCCATTTTTTGATAGAACGAGTACTTGCATATTTGGAACGCTTGGAGAGTCGTTGTAAGAAGAATTGAGCGCAACATTTGCACACGGTGTCCGTTTTGGGCCCATAAGTACTTTTTGGAAATGTAGCGACCGTTTTGGATCGAACTCACAACTTCGTCGTGACGTATAAGGGATTTCAGCCATTTTTCGAAAAAATGAGCACTTGTATATTTGGAACGCTTGGAGAGTAGGCGTAAGAAGAATTGAGCGTAACTTTTGCACACGTTGTCCGTTTTGGGTTGAACTCACCACTTCGTCGTGACGTATGATGGATTTCGACCATTTTTCGAAAGAACGAGCCCTTGCATATTTGGAACGCTTGGAGAGTCAGCGTAAGAAGAATTGAGCGTAACTTTTGCGTACATTATCCGTTTTGGGCCCATAAGTACTTTTTGGAAACGTAGCAACCGTATTGGATTGAAATCACAACTTCGCCGTGACGTATGAGGGATTTCGGCCATTTTTTGATAGAACAAGTACTTGCATATTTGGAACGCTTGGAGAGTCGTTGTAAGAAGAATTGACCGTAACTTTTGCACACGGTGTCCGTTTTGGGCCCATAAGTACTTTTTGAAAATGTAGCGACCGTTTTGGATTGAACTCACAACTTCGTCGTGACGTATGAGGGATTTCCGCCATTTTTCGAAAGAATGAGCACTTGTATATTTGGAACGCTTGGAGAATCGACGTAAGAAGAATTGAGCGTAACTTTTGCACACGTTATCCGTTTTGGGCCCGTACATACTTTTTGGAAATGTAGCGAATGTTTTGGATTGAACTCACCACTTCATCGTGACGTATGATGGATTTCGACCATTTTTCGAAAGAATGAGCACTTGCATATTTGGAACGCTTGGAGAGTCGGCATAAGAAGAATTGAGCGTAACTTTTGCGCACATTGTCCATTTTTCGCCCATAAGTACTTTTTGGAGACGTAGCGACCGTATTGGATTGAAATTACAACTTCACCGTGACGTATGAGGGATTTCGGCCATTTTTCGAAAGAATGAGTACTTGCATATTTGGAACGCTGAGAGAGTCGCTGTAAGAAGAATTGAGCGTAACTTTTGCACACGGTGTCCGTTTTGGGCCCATAAGTACTTTTTGAAAATGTAGCGACCGTTTTGGATTGAACTCACCACTTCATCGTGACGTATGAGGGATTTCGACTATTTTTTGAAAGAATGAGCACTTGCGTATTTGGAACGCTTGGATTGTTGACGTTCGAAGAATCGAGCGTAACTTTTGCACACGGTGTCCGTTTCGGGCCCATAAGTACTTTTTGGAAATGTAGCGACCGTTTTGGATTGAACTCACTACTTCGTCGTGACGTATCAGGGATTTGGGTCATTTTTCGAAAGAATGAGCACTTGCATATTTGGAACGCTTGGAGAGTCGGCCTAAGAAGAATTGAGCGTAACTTTTGCACAAGTTGTCTGTTTTGGGCCCATAAGTACTTTTTGAAAATGCAGCGACCGTTTTGGATAGAACTTACCACTTCAACGTGACGTATGAGGGATTTCGAATATTTTTTGAAAGAATGAGCACTTGCGTTTTTGGAACGCTTGGATTGTCGACGTTCGAAAAATTGAGCGTAACTTTTGCACACTGTGTCCGTTTTGGGCCCACAAGTAATTTTTGAAAATGTAGCAACCGTTTTGGATTGAACTCACAACTTTGTCGTGATGTACGAGGTATTTTGGCCATTTTTCGAAAGAATGAGCACTTGCATATTTGGAACGCTTGGAGAGTCGGCGTAAGAAGAATGGAGCGTAACTTTTGCACACGTTGTCCGTTTTGGGCCCATAAGTACTTTTCGGAAATGTAGCGACCGTTTTGGATTGAACTCACCACTTCATCGTGACGTATGAGGGATTTTAGCTAGTTTTTGAAAGAATGAGCACTTGCGTATTTGGAACGCTTGGATTGTCGGCGTTCGAAGAATTGAGCGTAACATTTGCACACTGTGTCCGTTTTGGGCCCATAAGTACTTTTTGGAAATGTAGCGACCGTTTTGGATTGAACTCACAACTTCATCGTCACGTACAAGGGATTTCAGCCATTTTTCGAAAGAACGAGCACTTGCATATTTTGAACGCTTGGAGAGTCGGCGTAAGAAGAATTGAGCGAAACTTTTGTAAACGTTGTCCATTTTGGGCCCATAAGTACTTTTTGGAAATGTAGCGACCGTTTTGGATTAAACTCACCACTTCGTCGTGACGTATGAGGGATTTCGGCTATTTTTCGAAAGAATGAGCACTTGCGTATTTGGAACGCTTGGATTGTCGGCGTTCGAAGAATTGAGCGTAACATTTGCACACTGTGTCCGTTTTGGGCCCATAAGTACTTTTTGGAAATGTAGCGACCGTTTTGGATTGAACTCACAACTTCGTCGTCAAGTACTAGGGATTTCGGCCATTTTTCGAAGGAACGAGCACTTGCATATTTTGAACGCTTGGAGAGTCGGCGTAAGAAGAATTGAGCATAACTTTTGTAAACGTTGTCCATTTTGGGCCCATAAGTACTTTTTGGAAATCTAGCTACCGTTTTGGATTAAACTCACCACTTCATCGTGACGTATGAGGGATTTCGGCTATTTTTCGAAAGAATGAGCACTTGCGTATTTGGAACACTTAGATTGTCGACGTTCGAAGAATTGAGCGTAACTTTTGCACACGGTGTCCGTTTCGGGCCTATAAGTACTTTTTGGAAATGTAGCATCCATTTTGGATTGAACTCACCACTTCATCGTGACGTATGAGGGATTTCGGCTATTTTTTGAAAGAACGAGCACATGCGTATTTGGAACGCTTGGATTGTCGACGTTCAAAGAATTGAGCGTAAATTTTGCACACGGTGTCCGTTTCGGGCCCATAAGTACTTTTTGGATATCTAGCGACCGTTTTGGATTGAACTCACTACTTCGTCGTGACGTATGAGGGATTTCGGCCATTTTTCGAAAGAATGAGCACTTGCATATTTGGAATGCTTGGAGAGTCGGCCTAAGAAGAATTGAGCGTAACTTTTGCACAAGTTCTCCGTTTTGGGCCCATAAGTACTTTTTGGAAATGTAGCGACCGTTTTGGATAGAACTCACCACTTCGTCGTGACGTATGAGGGATTTCGGTTATTTTTTGAAAGAATGAGCACTAGTGTATTTCGAACGCTTGGATTACCGGCGTAAGAAGAATTGAGCGTAACTTTTGCACACGGTGTCCGTTTTTGGGCCCATAAGTACTTTTTGAAAATGTAGCAACCGTTTTGGATTGAACTCACAACTTTGTCATGATTATGAGGTATTTCAGCCATTTTTCAAAACAATGAACACTTGCATATTTGGAACGCTTGGAGAGTCGGCGTAAGAAGAATGGAGCGTAACTTTTGCACACGTTGTCCGTTTTGGGCCCGTAAGTACTTTTTGGAAATGTAGCGACCGTTTTGGATTGAACTCACCACTTCATCGTGACGTATGAGGGATTTCAGCTAGTTTTCGAAAGAATGAGCACTTGCGTATTTGGATCGCTTGGATTGTCGACGTTCGAAGAATTGAGTGTAACTTTTGCACACGGTGTCCGTTTCGGGCCTATAAGTACTTTTTGGAAATGTAGCGACCGTTTTAGATTGAACTCACCACTTCGTCGTGATGTATGATGGATTTCGACCATTTTTCGAACGAACGAGCACTTGCATATTTGGAACGCTTGGAGAGTCGACGTAAGAAGAATTGAGCGTAACTTTTGCACGCGTTGTCCGTTTTGGGCCCATAAGTACTTTTTGGAAATGTAGCGACCGTTTTGGATTGAACTCACAACTTCGTCGTGACGTATGAGGGATTTCGGCCATTTTTTGATACAATGAGCACTTGCATATTTGGAACGCTTGGAGAGTCGTTGTAAGAAGAATTGAGCGCAACCTTTGCACACGGTGTCCGTTTTGGGCTCATAAGAACCTTTTGGAAATGTAGATACCATTTTGGATTGAACTCACAACTTCATCGTGACGTATGAGGGATTTTGGCTATTTTTAGAAAGAATGAGCACTTGCGCATTTGGAATGCTTGGAGAGTCGGCGTAAGAAGAATTGAGCGTAACTTTTGCGCACGTTGTCCGTTTTGGGCCCATAAGTACTTTTTGGAAACGTAGCGACCGTATTGGATTGAACTCATAACTTCGCCGTGACGTATTAGGGATTTCAGACATTTTTCGAAAGAACGAGCACTTACGTATTTGGAACGCTTGGATTGTCAGCGTAAGAAGAATTGAGCGTAACTTTTGCACACGTTGTCCGTTTTGGGCCAATAAGTACTTTTTGGAAACGTACCGCCCGTATTGGATTGAAGTCACCACTTCGTCGTGACGTATGATGGATTTCGCCCATTTTTCGAACAAACGAGCATTTACTTATTTGGAACGCTTGGAGAGTCGGCGTTAGAAGAATTGAGAGTAACGGTTGCACACGGTGTCCGTTTTAGGCTCATAAGTACTTTTTGGAAATGTAGCGACCGATTTGGATTGAACGCACAACTTCGTTGTGGTGTATGACGGATTTCGGCCATTTTTCGAAAGAATGAGTACTTGCATATTTTGAACGCTTGGAGAGTCGGCGTAAGAAGAATTTAGCGTAACTTTTGCGCACATTGTCCGTTTTGGGCCCATAAGTACTTTTTGGAAACGTAACGCCTGTATTGGATTGAACTCACAACTTCGTCGTGGGGTATGAGGGATTTTGGCTATTTTTTGAAAGAATGTGCACTTGCGTATTTGGAACGCTTGGATTGTCGACGTTCGAAGAATTGAGCGTAACTTTTGCGCACGTTGTCCGTTTTGGGCCCATAAGTACTTTTTGGAAACGTAGCGACCGTATAGGATCGAACTCACAACTTCATCGTGACGTACGAGGGATTTTGGCCAACTTTCGAAAGAACGAGCACTTGCATATTTGGAACGCTTGGAGAGTTGGCGTAAGAAGAATTGAGCGTAACATTTGCACACGTTGTCCGTTTTGGGCACATAACTACTTTTTGGAAATGTAGCGTCCGTTTTGAATTGAACTCACCACTTCATCGTGACGTATGAGGGATTTCAGCTACTTTTTGAAAGAATGAGCACTTGCGTATTTGGAACGCTTGGATTGTCGACGTTAGAAGAATTCAGCGTAACTTTTGCACACTGTGTCCGTTTTGGGCCAATAAGTACTTTTTGGAAATGTAGCGACCGATTTGGATTGAACTCACCACTTCATCATGACGTATGAGGGATTTCGGCCATTTTTCGAAAGAATGAACACTTGCATATATTGAACGCTTGGAGAGTCAGCGTAAGAAGAATTGAGCGTAACATTTGCACACGTTGTCTGTTTTGGACCCATAAGTACTTTTTGGAAATGTAGCGACCGTTTTGGATTGAACTCACAACTTCATCGTGACGTATGAGGGATTTCGGCCAGTTTTCGAAAGAATGAGCACTTCCATATTTGGACCGCTTGGAGAGTCGGCGTAAGAAGAATTGAGCGTAACTTATGCACACATTGTCCGTTTGGGACCCATAAGTACTTTTTGGAAATGTAGCGTCCGTTTTGGATTAAAATCACCACTTCATCGTGACGTATGAGGGATTTCGGCTATTTTTTGAAAGAATGAGCACTTACGTATTTGGTACGTTTGGATGGTCGACGTTCGAAGAATTGAGCGTAACTTTTGCACACGGTGTCTGTTTTGGGCCCATAAGTACCTTTTGGAAATGTAGCGACCGTTTTGGATTGAACTCACAACTTCGTCGTGACGTATGAGGGATTTCGACCATTTTTCGAAAGAAAGAGCACTTGCATATTTGGAACGCTTGGAGAGTCAGGGTAAGAAGAATTGAGCGTAACTTTTGTGCACGTTGTCCGTTTTGGACCCATAAGTACTTTTTGGAAACGTAACGCCCGTATTGGATTGAACTCACAACTTTGCCGTAACGTATGAGGGATTTCGGCCATTTTCGAAAGAATGAGCACTTGCATATTTGGAACGCTTGGAGAGTCGGCGTAAGAAGAATTGAGCGTAACTTTTGCGCACGTTGTCCGTTTTGGACCCATAAGTACTTTTTGGAAATGTAGCGACCGTTTGGATTGAAGTCACCACTTCGTCGTGACGTATGATGGATTTCGGCCATTTTTCAAAAGAACGAGGATTTGCATATTTGGAACGCTTGGAGAGTCGGCGTAAGAAGAATTGAGCGTAACGTCTACACACGGTGTCCGTTTTAGGCCCATAAGTACGTTTTGGAAATGTAGCGACCGTTTTGGATTGAACTCACAACTTCGTCGTGGCGTGTGAGGGATTTCGGCCATTTTTCAAAAGAATGAGCACTTGCATATTTGGAACGCTTGGGGAGTCGGCATAAGAAGAATTGAGCGTAACATTTGCACACGTTGTCCGTTTTGGACCCATAGAAACTTTTTGGAAATGTAGCGTCCATTTTTGATTGAACTCACCACTTCATCGTGACATATGAGGGATTTCGGCTATTTTTTAAAAGAATTAGTACTTACGTATTTGGAACGCTTGGATTGTCGACGTTCGAAGAATTGAGCGTAACTTTTGAACACAGTGTCCGTTTTGGGCCCATAAGTACTTTTTGGAAAAGTAGCGACCGTTTTAGATTGAACTCACAACTTCATCGTGACGTATGAGGGATTTCGGCCATTTTTCGAAAGAATGAGTACTTGCATATTTGGAATTCTTGCAGAGTCGGCGTAAGAAGAATTGAGCGTAACTTTTACACACGTTGTACGTTTTTGGCCCATAAGTTCTTTTTGGAAATGTAGCGACCGTTTTGTATTGAACTCACCACTTCATCGTGACGTATGATGGATTTCGGCCATTTTTCAAAAGAACGAGCACTTGCATATTTGGAATGCTTGGAGAGTCGGCGTAAGAAGAATTGAGCGTAAGTTTTGCGTACATTGTCCGTTTTGGGCCCATAAGTACTTTTTGCAAACGTAGCGACGGTATTGGATTGAAATCACAACTTCGCCGTGACGTATGAGGGATTTCGGCCATTTTTTGAAAGAACGAGTACTTGCATATTTGGAACGCTTGGAGAGTCGGCATAAGAAGAATTGAGCGTAAATTTTGCACACGGTGTCCGTTTTGGGCCCCATAAGTACTTTTTGGAAATGTAGCGACCGTTTTGGATTGAACTCACAACTTCGTCGTGACTTATGAGTGATTTCAGCCAGTTTTCGAAAGAATGAGCACTTGCATATTTAGAACACATGGAGGGTCGGCGTAAGAAGAATTGAGCGTAACATTTGCACACGTTGTCCGTTTTGGGCCCATAACTACTTTTTGGAAATGTAGCGTCCGTTTTGGATTGAACTCACCACTTCATCGTGCCGTATGAGGGATTTCAGCTAGTTTTTGAAAGAATGAGCACTTGCGTATTCGGAACACTTGGATTGTCGGCGTTCGAAGAATTGAGCGTAACTTTTGCACACTGTGTCCGTTTTGGGCCCATAAGTACTTTTTGGAAATGTAGGGACCGTTTTGGATTTAACTCACAACTTCATCGTGACGTATGAGGGATTTCGGCCATTTTTCGAAAGAAGGAGCACTTGCATATTTGGAACGCTTGGAGAGTCGGCGTATGAAGAATTGAGCGTAACTTTTGCACACGGTGTCCGTTTTGGGCCCATAAGAACTTTTTGGAAATGTAGCGACCGTTTTGGATTGAACTCACCACTTCGTCGTGACGTATGATTGATTTCATCCATTTTTCGAAAGAATGAGCACTTGCGTATTTTGAACGCTTGGAGAGTCAGCGTAAGAAGAATTGAGCGTAACATTTGCACACGTTGTCCGTTTTGGACCCATAAGTAATTTTTGGAAATGTAGCGACCGTTTTGGATTGAACTCACAACTTCATCGTGACGTATGAGGGATATCGCCCAGTTTTCGAAAGAATGAGCACTTGCATATTTAGACCGCTTGGAGAGTCGGCGTAAGAAGAATTGAGCGTAAAATTTTCACACGTTGTCCATTTTGGACCCATAAGTACTTTTTGGAAATGTAGCGTCCGTTTTGGATTAAAATCACCACTTCGTCGTGACGTATGAGGAATTTCGGCTATTTTTTGAAAGAATGAGCACTTGCGTATTTGGAACGCTTGGATTGTCGACGTTCGAAGAATTGAGCGTAACTTTTGCACACGGTGTCGGTTTTGGGCCCATAAGTACCTTTTGGAAATGTAGCGACCGTTTTGGATTGAACTCACAACTTCGTCGTGACGTTTGAGGGATTTCGGCCATTTTTTGAAAGAAAGAGCACTTGCATATTTGGAACGCTTGGAGAGTCAGGGTGAGAAGAATTGAGCGTAACTTTTGCGCACGTTGTCCGTTTTGGACCCATAAGTACTTTTTGGAAACGTAACGCCCGTATTGGATTGAACTCACAACTTCGCCGTGACGTATGAGGGATTTCGGCCATTTTTCGAAAGAACGAGCACTTGCATATTTGGAACGCTTGGAGAGTCGGCGTAAGAAGAATTGAGCGTAACTTTTGCGCACGTTGTCCGTTTTGGGCCCATAAGTACTTTTTGGAAATGTAGCGACCGTTTTGGATTGAAGTCACCACTTCGTCGTGACGTATGATGGATTTCGGCCATTTTTCGAAAGAACGAGCATTTGCATATTTGGAACGCTTGGAGAGTCGGCGTAAGAAGAATTGAGCGTAACGTCTGCACACGGTGTCCGTTTTAGGCCCATAAGTACTTTTTGGAAATGTAGCGACCGTTTTGGATTGAACTCACAACTTTATCGTGGCGTGTGAGGGATTTCGGCCATTTTTCAAAAGAATGAGCACTTGCATATTTGGAACGCTTGGGGAGTTGGCGTAAGAAGAATTGAGCGTAACGTCTGCACACGGTGTCCGTTTTGGGCCCAAAGAAACTTTTTGGAAATGTAGCGTCCATTTTTGATTGAACTCACCACTTCATCGTGACGTATGAGGGATTTCGGCTATTTTTTAAAAGAATTAGTACTTGCGTATTTGGAACGCTTGGATTGTCGACGTTCGAAGAATTGAGCGTAACTTTTGAACACAGTGTCCGTTCTGGGCCCATAAGTACTTTTTGCAAACGTAGCGACGGTATTGGATTGAAATCACAACTTCCCCGTGACGTATGAGGGATTTCGGCCATTTTTTGAGAGAACGAGTACTTGCATATTTGGAACGCTTGGAGAGTCGGCATAAGAAGAATTGAGCGTAAATTTTGCCCACGGTGTCCGTTTTGGGCCCATAAGTACTTTTTGGAAATGTAGCGACCGTTTTGGATTGAACTCACAACTTCATCGTGACGTATGAGTGATTTCAGCCAGTTTTTGAAAGAATGAGTACTTGCATATTTAGAACGCTTGGAGGGTCGGCGTAAGAAGAATTGAGCGTAACATTTGCACATGTTGTCCGTTTTGGGCCCATAACTACTTTTTGGAAATGTAGCGTCCGTTTTGGATTGAACTCACCACTTCATCGTGCCGTATGAGAGATTTCAGCTAGTTTTTGAAAGAATGAGCACTTGCGTATTCGGAACGCTTGGATTGTCGGCGTTCAAAGAATTGAGCGTAACTTTTGCACACTGTGTCCGTTTTGGGCCCATAAGTACTTTTTGGAAATGTAGCGACCGTTTTGGATTGAACTCACAACTTCGTCATGATGTATGAGGGATTTCGGCCATTTTTCGAAAGAAGGAGCACTTGCATGTTTGGAACGCTTGGAGAGTTGGTGTAGAAAGACTTGAGCGTAACCTTTGCACACGTTGTCCGTTTTGGGCCCATAAGTACTTTTTGGAAATGTAGCGATCGTTTTGGATTGAACTCACCACTTCGTCGTGACGTGTGATGGATTTCATCCATTTTTTGAAGGAATGAGCACTTGCATATTTGGAATGCTTGGAGAGTCGGCTTAAGAAGAATTGAGTTTAACTTTTGCGCACGTTGTCCGTTTTGGGCCCATAAGTACTTTTTGGAAACGTAGCGACCGTATTGGATTTAACTCACAACTTCGCCGTGACGTATGAGGGATTTCGACCATTTTTCGAAACAAGGAGCACTTGCATATTTGGAACGCTTGGAGAGTCGGCGTAAGAAGAATTGAGCGTAACATTTGCACATGTTGTCCGTTTTGGGCCCATAACTACTTTTTGGAAATGTAGCGTCCGTTTTGGATTGAACTCACCACTTCATCGTGCCGTATGAGGGATTTTAGCTAGTTTTTGAAAGAATGAGCACTTGCGTATTTGGAATGCTTGGATTGTCGGCGTTCGAATAATTGAGAGTAACTTTTGCACACTGTGTCCGTTTTGGGCCCATAAGTACTTTTTGGAAATGTGGCGACCGTTTTAGATTGAACTCACAACTTCGTCGTGACATATGAGGGATTTCGGCCATTTTTCGAAAGAAGGAGCACTTGCATATTTGGAACGCTTGGAGAGTTGGCGTAGGAAGACTTGAGCGTAACCTTTGCACACGTTGTCCGTTTTGGGCCCATAAGTACTTTTTGGAAATGTAGCGACCGTTTTGGTTTGAACTCACCACTTCGTCGTGACTTATGATTGATTTCATCCATTTTTCGATAGAATGAGCACTTGCATATTTGGAATGCTTGGAGAGTCGGCTTAAGAAGAATTGAGCGTAACTTTTGCGTACGTTGTCCGTTTTGGGCCCATAAGTACTTTTTGGAAACGTAGCGACCCTATTGGATTTAACTCACAACTTTGCATTGACGTATGAGGGATTCGGCCATTTTTCGAAAGAAGGAGCACCTGCATATTTGGAACGCTTGGAGAGTCGGCGTAAGAAGAATTGAGCGCAACTTTTGCACACGGTGTCCGTTTTGGGCCCATAAGTACTTTTTGAAAATGTAGCAACCGTTTTCAATTGAACTCACAACTTTGTCGTGATGTATGAGGTATTTTGGCCATTTTTCGAAAGAATGAGCACTTGCATATTTGGAACGCTTGGAGAGTCGGCGTAAGAAGAATGGAGCGTAACTTTTGCACACGTTGTCCATTTTGGGCCCATAAGTACTTTTTGGAAATGTAGCGACCGTTTTGGATTGAACTCACCACTTCATCATGACGTATGAGGGGTTTCAACTAGTTTTTGAAAGAATGAGCACTTGCGTATTTGGAACGCTTGGATTGTCGACGTTCGAATAATTGAGCGTAACTTTTGCACACTGTGTCCGTTTTGGGCCCATAAGTACTTTTTGGAAATGTAGCGACCGTTTTGGATTGAACTCACAACTTCGTCGTGACGTACGAGGGATTTCGGCCATTTTTCGAAAGAACGAGAACTTGCATATTTTGAATGCTTGGAGAGTCGGCGTAAGAAGAATTGAGCCTAACTTTTGTACACGTTGTCCATTTTGGGCCCATAAGTACTTTTTGGAAATGTAGCGACCGTTTTGGATTGAACTCACCACTTCGTAGTGACGTATGAGGGATTTCGGCTATTTTTTGAAAGAATGAGCACTTGCGTATTTGGAACGCTTGGAGAGTCGGCGTAAGAAGAATTGAGCCTAACTTTTGTACACGTTGTCCATTTTGGGCCCATAAGTACTTTTTGGAAATGTAGCGTCTGTTTTGGATTGAACTCACCACTTCATCGTGACGTATGAGGGATTTTGGCTATTTTTGGAAAGAATGAGCACTTGCGTATTTGGAACGCTTGGATTGTCGACGTTCGAAGAATCGAGCGTAACTTTTGCACACGGTGTTCGTTTCGGGCCAATAAGTACTTTTTGGAAATGTAGCGACCATTTTGGATTAAACTCACTACTTCGTCGCGACGTATCAGGGATTTCGGCCATTTTTCAAAAGAATGAGCACTTGCACATTTTGGAACGCTTGGAGAGTCGGCCAATGAAGAATTGAGCGTAAATTTTGCACAAGTTGTCCGTTTTGGGCCCATAAGTACTTTTTGGAAATGTAGCGACCGTTTTGGATAGAACTCACCACTTCGTCGTGATGTATGAGGGATTTCAGTTATTTTTTGAAAGAATGAGCACTTGCGTATTTGGAACGCTTGCATTGTCGATGTTCGAAGAATTGAGCGTACCTTTTGCACACGGTGTCCCTTTCGGGCCCATAAGTACTTTTTCGAAATGTAGCGACCGTTTTGGATTGAACTCACTACTTCGTCGTGACGTATCACGGATTTCGGCCATTTTTTGAAAGAATGAGCACTTGCATATTTGGAACGCTCGGAGAGTTGGCCTAAGAAGAATTGAGCGTAACTTTTGCACAAGTTGTCCGTTTTGGGCCCATAAGTACTTTTTGGAAATGTAGCGACTGTTTTGGATAGAACTCACCACTTAATCGTGACGTATGAGGGATTTCAGAAATTTTTTTAAAGAATGAGCACTTGCATTTTTGGAACGCTTGGATTGTCGACGTTCGAATAATTGAGCGTAAATTTTGCACACGGTGTCCGTTTTGGGCCCATAAGTACTTTTTGAAAATATAGCAACCGTTTTGGATTGAACTCAAAACATTGTCGTGATGTATGAGGTATTTCGGCCATTTTTTGAAAGAATGAGCACTTGCATATTTGGAACGCTTGGGGAGTCGGCCAATGAAGAATTGAGCGTAACTTTTGCACAAGTTGTCCGTTTTGGGCCCATAAGTACTTTTTGGAAATGTAGCGACCGTTTTGGATTGAACTCACCACTTCATCGTGACGTATGAGGGATTTCGTTTATTTTTTTGAACGAATGAGCACTTGCGTATTTGGAACACTTGGATTGTCGACGTTCGAAGAATTGAGCGTAACTTTTGCACACAGTGTCCGTTTCCGGCCTATAAGTACTTTTTGAAAATGTAGCGTCCGTTTTGGATTGAACTCCCCACTTCATCGTGACGTATGAGGGATTTCGTTTATTTTTTTGAACGAATGAGCACTTGCGTATTTGGAACACTTGGATTGTCGACGTTCGAAGAATTGAGCGTAACTTTTGCACACAGTGTCCGTTTCCGGCCTATAAGTACTTTTTGAAAATGTAGCGTCCGTTTTGGATTGAACTCCCCACTTCATCGTGACGTATGAGGGATTTCGTTTATTTTTTTGAACGAATGAGCACTTGCGTATTTGGAACACTTGGATTGTCGACGTTCGAAGAATTGAGCGTAACTTTTGCACACAGTGTCCGTTTCGGGCCTATAAGTACTTTTTGAAAATGTAGCGTCCGTTTTGGATTGAACTCACCACTTCATCGTGACGTATGAGGGATTTCGTTTATTTTTTTGAACGAATGAGCACTTGCGTATTTGGAACGCTTGGATTATCTACGTTCCAAGAATTGAGCGTAACATTTGCACACGGTGTCCGTTTTGGGCCGATAAGTAGTTTTTGGAAATGTTGCGACCGTTTTGGATAGAACTCACCACTTCGTCGTGACGTATCAGGGATTTCAGCAATTTTCGAAAGAATGAGCACTTGCATATTTGGAACGCTTGGAGACTCGACCTAAGAAGAATTGAGCGTAACTTTTGCACAAGTTGTCTGTTTTGGGCCCATAAGTACTTTTTGGAAATGTAGCGACCGTTTTGGATAGAACTCACCACTTTGTCGTGACGTATGAGGGATTTCGGTTATTTTTTGAAAGAATGAACACTTACGTATTTGGAACGCTTGGATTGTCGGCGTAAGAAGAATTGAGCGTAACTTTGGCACACGGTCTCCGTTTTGGGCCCATAAGTACTTTCTGAAAATGTAGCAACCGTTTTGGATTGAACTCACAACTTTGTCGTGATGTATGAGGTATTTCGGCCATTTTTCTAAAGAATGAACACTTGCATATTTGGAACGCTTGGAGAGTCGGCGTAAGAAGAATGGAGCGTAACTTTTGCACACGTTGTCCGTTTTGGGCCCATAAGTACTTTTTGGAAATGTAGCGACCGTTTTGGATTGAACTCACCACTTCATCGTGACGTATGAGGGATTTCAGCTAGTTTTCGAAAGAATGAGCACTTGCGTATTTGGATCGCTTGGATTGTCGACGTTCAAAGAATTGAGCGTAACTTTTGTACACTGTGTCCGTTTTGGGCCCATAAGTACTTTTTGGAAATGTAGCGACCGTTTTGGATTGAACTCACAACTTCGTCGTGACGTACGAGGGATTTTGGCCATTTTTCGAAAGAACGAGCACTTGCATATTTTGAACACTTGGAGAGTCGGCGTAGAAGAATTGAGCATAACTTTTGTACACGTTGTCCGTTTTGGGCCCATAAGTACTTATTGGAAATGTAGCGATCGTTTTGGATTGAACTTACCACTTCGTCGTGACGTATGAGGGATTTCGGCTATTTTTTGATAGAATGAGCACTTGCGTATTTGGAATGCTTGGATTGTCGACGTTCGAAGAATTGAGCGCAACTTTTGCGCACGTTGTCCATTTTGGGCCCATAAGTACTCTTTGGAAACGTAGAGGCCGTATTGGATCGAACTCACAACTTCGCCATGACGTATGAGGGATTTCGACCATTTTTTGATAGAACGAGTACTTGCATATTTGGAACGCTTGGAGAGTCGTTGTAAGAAGAATTGAGCGTAACTTCTGCACACGGTGTCCGTTTTGGGCGCATAAGTACTTTTTGGAAATGTAGCGACCGTTTTGGATCGAACTCACAACTTCGTCGTGACGTATGAGGGATTTCAGCCATTTTTGGAAAGAATGAGCACTTGTATATTTGGAACGCTTGGAGAGTAGGCATAAGAAGAATTGAGCGTAACTTTTGCACACGTTGTCCGTTTTGGGCCCGTAAGTACTTTTTGGAAATGTAGCGACCGTTTTTGATTGAACTCACCACTTCGTCGTGACGTATGATGGATTTCGGCCATTTTTCAAAAGAACGAGCACTTGCATATTTGGAATGCTTGGAGAGTCGGCGTAAGAAGAATTGAGCGTAACTTTTGCGCACATTGTCCATTTTGGGCCCATAAGTACTTTTTGCAAACGTAGCGACGGTATTGGATTGAAATCACAACTTCGCCGTGATGTATGAGGGATTTCGGCCATTTTTTGAAAGAACGAGTACTTGCATATTTGGAACGCTTGGAGAGTCGGCATAAGAAGAATTGAGCGTAAATTTTGCACACGGTGTCCATTTTGGGCCCATAAGTACTTTTTGGAAATGTAGCGACCGTTTTGGATTGAACTCACCACTTCATCGTGACGTATCAGGGATTTCAGCAATTTTCGAAAGAATGAGCACTTGCATATTTGGAACGCTTGGAGACTCGGCCTAAGAAGAATTGAGCGTAACTTTTGCACAAGCTGTCTGTTTTGGGCCCATAAGTACTTTTTGGAAATGTAGCGACCGTTTTGGATTGAACTCACCACTTTGTCGTGACATATGAGGGATTTCGGTTATTTTTTGAAAGAATGAACACTTACGTATTTGGAACGCTTGGATTGTCGGCGTAAGAAGAATTGAGCGTAACTTTGGCACACGGTGTCCGTTTTGGGCCCATAAGTACTTTTTGGAAATGTAGCGACCGTTTTGGATTGAACTCACAACTTCGTCATGACGTATGAGGGATTTCGGCCATTTTTCGAAAGAAGGAGCACTTGCATATTTGGAACGCTTGGAGAGTTGGCGTAGGAAGACTTGAGCGTAACCTTTGCACACGTTGTCCGTTTTGGGCCCATAAGTACTTTTTGGAAATGTAGCGATCGTTTTGGATTGAACTCACCACTTCGTCGTGACGTGTGATGGATTTTATCCATTTTTCGAAGGAATGAGCACTTGCATATTTGGAATGCTTGGAGAGTCGGCTTAAGAAGAATTGAGCTTAACTTTTGCGCACGTTGTCCGTTTTGGGCCCATAAGTACTTTTTGGAAACGTAGCGACCGTATTGGATTTAACTCACAACTTCGCCGTGACGTATGAGGGATTTCGACCATTTTTCGAAAGAAGGAGCACTTGCATATTTGGAACGCTTGGAGAGTCGGTGTAAGAAGAATTGAGCGTAACATTTGCACACGTTGTCCGTTTTGGGCCCATAACTACTTTTTGGAAATGTAGCGTCCGTTTTGGATTGAACTCACCACTTCATCGTACCGTATGAGGGATTTCAGCTAGTTTTTGAAAGAATGAGCACTTGCGTATTTGGAACGCTTGGATTGTCGGCGTTCGAAGAATTGAGCGTAACTTTTGCACACTTTGTCCGTTTTGGGCCCATAAGTACTTTTTGGAAATGTAGCGACCGTTTCGGATTGAACTCACCACTTCATCGTGCCGTATGAGGGATTTCAGCTTGTTTTTGATAGAATGAGCACTTGCGTATTCGGAACGCTTGGATTGTCGGCGTTCGAAGAATTTGAGAGTAACTTTTGCACAGTGTGTTCGTTTTGGGCCCATAAGTACTTTTTGCAAACGTAGCGACGGTATTGGATTGAAATCACAACTTCGCCGTGACGTATGAGGGATTTCGGCCATTTTTTGACAGAACGAGTACTTGCATATTTGGAACGCTTGGAGAGTCGGCATAAGAAGAATTGAGCGTAAATTTTGCACACGGTGTCCATTTTGGGCCCATAAGTACTTTTTCGAAATGTAGCGACCGTTTTAGATTGAACTCACAACTTCGTTGTGATGTATGAGTGATTTCAGCCAGTTTTTGAAAGAATGAGCACTTGCATATTTAGAACGCTTGGAGGGTCGGCGTAAGAAGAATTGAGCGTAACATTTGCACACGTTGTCCGTTTTGGGCCCATAACTACGTTTTGGAAATGTAGCGTCCGTTTTGGATTGAACTCACCACTTCATCGTGCCGTATGAGGGATTTCAACTAGTTTTTGAAAGAATGAGCACTTACGTATTCGGAACGCTTGGATTGTTGGCGTTCGAAGAATTGAGAGTAACTTTTGCACACTGTATCCGTTTTGGGCCCATAAGTACTTTTTGGAAATGTAGCGACCGTTTTGGATTGAACTCACAACTTCATCATGACGTATGAGGGATTTCGGCCATTTTTCAAAAGAAGGAGCCCTGGCATATTTGGAACGCTTGGAGAGTTGGCGTAGGAAGACTTGAGCGTAACCTTTGCACACGTTGTCCGTTTTGGGCCCATAAGTACTTTTTGGAAATGTAGCGATCGTTTTGGATTGAACTCACCACTTCGTCGTGACGTGTGATGGATTTCATCCATTTTTCGAAGGAATGAGCACTTGCATATTTGGAATGCTTGGAGAGTCGGCTTAAGAGGAATTGAGCTTAACTTTTGCGCACGTTGTCCGTTTTGGGCCCACAAGTACTTTTTGGAAACGTAGCGACCGTATTGGATTTAACTCACAACTTCGCCGTGACGTATGAGGGATTTCGACCATTTTTCGAACGAAGGAGCACTTGCATATTTGGAACGCTTGGAGAGTCGGCGTAAGAAGAATTGAGCGTAACATTTGCACACGTTGTCCGTTTTGGGCCCATAACTACTTTTTGGAAATGTAGCGTCCGTTTTGGATTGAACTCACCACTTCATCGTGCCGTATGAGGGATTTTAGCTAGTTTTTGAAAGAATGAGCACTTGCGTATTTGGAACGCTTGGATTGTCGGCGTTCGAAGAATTGAGAGTAACTTTTGCACACTGTGTCCGTTTTGGGCCCATAAGTACTTTTTGGAAATGTGGCGACCGTTTTAGATTGAACTCACAACTTCGTCGTGACATATGAGGGATTTCGGCCATTTTTCGAAAGAAGGAGCACTTGCATATTTGGAACGCTTGGAGAGTTGGCGTAGGAATACTTGAGCGTAACCTTTGCACACGTTGTCCGTTTTGGGCCATAAGTACTTTTTGGAAATGTAGCGACCGTTTTGGATTGAACTCACCACTTTATCGTGACGTATGATTGATTTCATCCATTTTTCGAAAGAATGAGCACTTGCATATTTGGAATGCTTGGAGAGTCGGCTTAAGAAGAATTGAGCGTAACTTTTGCGCACGTTGTCCGTTTTGGGCCCATAAGTACTTTTTGGAAACGTAGCGACCCTATTGGATTTAACTCACAACTTTGTCGTGACGTATGAGGGATTCGGCCATCTTTCGAAAGAAGGAGCACTTGCATATTTGGAACGCTTGGAGAGTCGGCGTAAGAAGAATTGAGCGCAACTTTTGCACACGGTGTCCGTTTTGGGCCCATAAGTACTTTTTGGAAACGTAGCGACCCTATTGGATTTAACTCACAACTTTGTCGTGACGTATGAGGGATTCGGCCATCTTTCGAAAGAAGGAGCACTTGCATATTTGGAACGCTTGGAGAGTCGGCGTAAGAAGAATGGAGCGTAACTTTTGCACACGTTGTCCGTTTTGGGCCCATAAGTACTTTTTGGAAATGTAGCGACCGTTTTGGATTGAACTCACCACTTCATCATGCCGTATGAGGGGTTTCAGCTAGTTTTTGAAAGAATGAGCACTTGCGTATTTGGAACGCTTGGATTGTCGACGTTCGAATAATTGAGCGTAACTTTTGCACACTGTGTCCGTTTTGGGCCCATAAGTACTTTTTGGAAATGTAGCGACCGTTTTGGATTGAACTCACAACATCGTCGTGACGTACGAGGGATTTCGGCCATTTTTCGAAAGAACGAGAACTTGCATATTTTGAACGCTTAGAGAGTCGACGTAAGAAGAATTGAGCCTAACTTTTGTACACGTTGTCCATTTCGGGCCCATAAGTACTTTTTGGAAATGTAGCGACCGTTTTGGATAGAACTCACCACTTCGTCGTGACGTATGAGGGATTTCGGCTATTTTTTGAAAGAATGAGCACTTGCGTATTTGGAACGCTTGGATTGTCGACGTTCGAAGAATTGAGCGTAACTTTTGCACACGGTGTACGTTTTGGGCCCATAAGTACTTTTTGGAAATGTAGCGACTGTTTTGGATAGAACTCACCACTTCGTCGTGATGTATGAGGGATTTCAGTTATTTTTTGAAAGAATGAGCACTTGCGTATTTGGAACGCTTGCATTGTCGACGTTCGAAGAATTGAGCGTACCTTTTGCACACGGTGTCCCTTTCGGGCCCATAAGTACTTTTTCGAAATGTAGCTACCGTTTTGGATTGAACTCACTACTTCTTCGTGACGTATCAGGGATTTCGGCCATTTTTCAGAAGAATGAGCACTTGCATATTTGGAACGCTAGGACAGTCGGCCTAAGAAGAATTGAGCGTAACTTTTGCACAAGTTGTCCGTTTTGGGCCCATAAGTACTTTTTGGAAATGTAGCGACTGTTTTGGATAGAACTCACCACTTAATCGTGACGTATGAGGGATTTCAGATATTTTTTGAAAGAATGAGCACTTGCATTTTTGGAACGCTTGGATTGTCGACGTTCGAATAATTGAGCGTAAATTTTGCACACGGCGTCCGTTTCGGGTCCATAAGTACTTTTTGGAAATGTAGCGTCCGTTTTGGATTGAACTCACCGCTTCATCGTGACGGATGAGGGATTTCGACTATTTTTTAAAAGAATGAGGACTTGCGTATTTGGAACGCTTGGATTGTCGACGTTCGAAGAATCGAGCGTAACTTTTGCACACGGTGTCCGTTTCGGGCCCATAAGTACTTTTTGGAAATGTAGCGACCGTTTTGGATTGAACTCACTTCTTCGTCGTTACGTATCAGGGATTTCGGTCATTTTTCGAAAGAATGAGCACTTGCATATTTGGAACGCTTGGAGAGTCGGCCTAAGAAGAATTGAGGGTAACTTTTGCACAAGTTGTCTGTTTTGGGCCCATAAGTACTTTATGGAAATGTAGCGACCGTTTTGGATAGAACTCACCACTTCATCGTGACGTATGAGGGATTTCGGATATTTTTTGAAAGAATGAGCACTTACGCTTTTGGAACGCTTGGATTGTCGACGTTCGAAGAATTGAGCCTAACTTTTGCACACGGTGTCCGTTTTGGGCCCATAAGTAGTTTTTGAAAATGTAGCAACCGTTTTGGATTGAACTCACAACTTTGTCGTGATGTATGAGATATTTCGGCCATTTTTTGAAAGAATGAACACTTGCATATTTGGAACGCTTGGAGAGTCGGCGTAAGAAGAATGGAGCGTAACTTTTGCACACGTTGTCCGTTTTAGGCCCATAAGTACTTTTTGGAAATGTGGCGACCGTTTTGGATTGAACTCACCACTTCATCATGACGTATGAGGGATTTTAGCTAGTTTTTGAAAGAATGAGCAATTGCATATTTGGAACGCTTAGATTGTCGGCGTTCGAAGAATTGAGCGTAACTTTTGCACACTGTGTCCGTTTTGGGCCCATAAGTACTTTTTGGAAATGTAGC
>NW_019262725.1:15752-22613 GCF_002742605.1 Olea europaea var. sylvestris | reverse complement strand
TTGATAAACTTGGTTACCTCCAAAATAAAAACAAATAGAAATAAAGTATAATACTAATAATTTCAAGGTCAAACTACTTAGAATGGTACACCACACTTGAAAAAGTAGATAACAGAACTAGAAATCCAGAAGAAATAAAAAATAAAATCACGAAATACCCGAATAATATTCTTGACTCGAAGATATGCTTCCAACCCACTAGCGTATATTTGAAGCAAAAGAATCAATTGTGGTACAAATAATTAGAGAAGCTGAATAGCTTAGATTCTTTGGTAGTTCCACCCACTATTCTTGACAAACTTGCTAAGTTTTCACTAAATCTTGCTTTATCAACTAGATGCTACATCGGAACAAAGAAATGTTAAGAACACAAGAATAGACAAATAAAAACAATACTAAAACTAAAGCAAGCCTATGCAGAGAAAAAAAAAACATTTCAAAAAATATTAGTTTCAAGTAAAATATTTCAAATAACTCATATTTACGAGGTAGATGATGCAAAAAATTCAAGTAATTCAATTGGCACAAGTTGTTCGTGACTACAAATTTATGGCAAAATTTAAATGTAGCAAGATTAATAGTCATCTAAATTTGAAAAGAGATAAATTGCGTTTTATTTTGTACAAGAACACAAGCTATAATGCATGTTCAGAGTCATAATCTACACAATCTACACGTAAAGAAGTTAGAAAAAGAGCTGAAAGAAGCAGATATCAGGTCCATTCCTAGAGAGAATTGATCCAAAACTCAACGAAAATGAACCTTATTCAATAGCCATTAACAGTCAAAAGGTTTTTTTACGTTTTATTCTTTATTTCTTTTGGTCTTTTGGCTCAAACATAATACCTTCAGCTCTCATATCTGAACACAACATGGAATTACTTAACTAGAAAATATTACTATTGCTCAATACATGGCCAACAATTATGCCAGTAACTAGATGTAGAATCCACATTATTATCCCTTTAATCAGTTGACAGCCCATTTTAGCTTCTTAAGCAGTCAAGGGCTTGTGAATTCATGAAGAATGGACTTTGATTAGATTGATAATTATTTTCTAGAATTGTTTTTGGCAAGCAAAACATTGCTTCAATATAACCCAACAAATGGGATATGTAATGGGTTGGAAAAGTCAAATGGGAATCATATGTTATTAGATTTTTAGTAGAACAAAGCTAATAGGAAAGAAAATAAGATCATATGCTTCAAAATAAGAACATAAAAGAAACAACTGAATCCTCTTTTTTCATTCTATTGCTAGTATAAAAGTATTTTTTTCTAGGAAAAATCCTTAACTTTCAACTTTCTTGAACAAGCTGTTAAAAGGGGTTAAATAGACAAATATAATCCATAAGATCTTAATGAAAAAATAATATGTAATGCCCCGACCCCTAGTGGACTGGAACGCTACTTACTTTACTTAGCTTAACCGGTGGTTTAGTAACAAGTGTATACGTTTTAGCGGAAGCTTATACCTTCGGATAATAATTTAAATAACAATACTTCAAATACTTTAAACAAAAACACTGAATCATTTTTCAAAACAACAAAATGTAATTTATTTGAAGAAAACATAACTTGTTCTCGCATTCTGCGTTATTCAAAACTTTAAAGAAATAACATTGGAAAACATTTCATAAAAATAAATCCAAATCACTTATTCACCGAATTTTCATGGGCTCCTTGCATCACTCTCCATCTTCTCCTCCATCCATGCCCGAGGTAGAATTCCTTCAATCTATAGAGATGGGATTAAACCCGTGAATTGAAAAACTCAATAGGTGTCATAAGTGCATTCGTGATCAAGTTATACATTTCAAAACATTAACTTTATAACTTTTCATATATGCCATACCCGGAGGCACCATTCGACATGAAGGGGTATGCCGTACCCGAGGGCACCATATGACATACGAACATTTCTTTAACATAGAGGGGTATGCCGTACCGGAGTACCATTTGACATACAACCATTAACATAGAGGGATATGCCGTACCGGAGTACCATTTGACATACAAACATTAACATGAATCGAAACTTATAACTTAACACGATTAAACACATTGCACATCTACCTACCTTGATTGATGCTTTTGAAACTTTGAAAACTTGGATTGAAAATTTCAATGAAACTTGGACGTTGAAAGAAATGCACTCCTTGGACGTTTGAAAACCGTTGAGAATTGATGCTTGAAAATATTTCTTAAACTTCTAAGAAAAATAGTTTTCCTCCCTCTCTTTTTCTTTCTTGGAAACTCTTTCTTTAGTATGTAAAAACTCTTGCTTTTGGTGTGAGAAAAAAAATGAGTAAAATGAGGTCTCTATTTATAGGTAAATATTCCATAACTTAAAGCAAATAAATGGTCAAATTTCATTTAAGAGAGAAAACATGGATGCCATTTAAGTTTGAGGTTAAATGCTTCAATTTAGTGGGGTTTTTATTGCCAAAAACGTGGGTGGCCTTTTGAGAAAATAATTAATGAAAATAAATATTTAAATTCTAGAGAAAAACGAGAATTTTCATTTCAGGCAGTTTCGGTCAACCGATTGTAGTCCGGTTGACACTGCATAGCTTTCAGTGTTTCTATCATAACTTCTTCTCCCTATATCCGATTGAGGTAATTTAAAGTGCGTTGAAAAGCTAACTCAAAGAACTACAACTTTTATTTAGATATCATTTTCCAAATCGAAAGTCTCCTATGTCAAAAATGGGTCTCAAATGAGGCTAAAAATCTGAAGTATACTTTAGTCATCCAATATTCATGTCTTAGTGCCACTAAGGTGTCTAGAATTATTTGGGGTTCTACATCCCCCACACCTTAATTAAAATTTCGTCCTCAAAATTTACCTTCTGATTGGGCGAATAGTGTTGGATACTTGTCTTTGGCTTCTTCTTCTTTTTCCCAAGTGGCTTATTCTACGCCGTGATGATTCCACTGTATTTTAACCAACTGAATCTCTTTATTCCTTAGTTTATGCACTTTTCGATCCAATATCTTGATCGGTAATTCCTCGTACGACAAATCTTTCTGTACCTCCAAGGTTTGATAACTCACTACATGATTAGGATCATGCACATACTTCTTTATCATCGATATATGGAACACATTGTGCACTGCCGATAATTCAAGTGGCAAAGCTAGTCAGTAAGCCACATTTCCGACTCTATCAAGTATCTCGAAAGGTCCGATATACCGGGGTCGTAGCTTGCCTTTCTTTCCAAATCTAAGTACATCTTTCATCGGTTCTACTTTCAGAAACACTTTATCCCCAACTTGGAATTCTAAATCCTTTCTCCTTGTATCTACATAGCTCTTTTGTCGATCTTGTGCTGCCTTATTCTTGCATGGATCTTATCGATTACCTCGACCGTCCTTTCAACCATTTCTGGTCCCAAAACTCTCTTCTTTCTGACTTTATCCCAATGAAAAGGGGATCTACATCTTCTACATAGAGAGTTTCGTATGGTGTCATTCCAATAGTTGCTTCGAAACTGTTATTATAAGCGAACTCTACTAGAGGTAAGTATGACTCCCAACTACCTCCTAGATCCAAAACACATGTTCTCAGCATGTCTTCCAAAGTTTGGATGGTCCTTTCAGACTGACCATCGGACTGAGGGTGATATGTTGTACTAAAGTTCAACTTCGTTCCCATAGCTCCTTGTAGACTTTTCCAAAATTTGGACGTGAACCTTAGGTCTCTGTCAAACACAATGGATGCAGGTACACCGTGTAATCTCACAACCTCTTTAATGTACAACTGTGCCAATTGATCTAAACTGAATGTCATTTTCACTGGAAGAAAATGAGCTGACTTCGTTAGGTGATCCACTACTACCCATATAGAATTATTTCCTCTTGCTGACTTCGGGAATCCAACCACAAAGTCCATCATGATCTTTTCCCATTTCCATTCAGGTATATCTAGTGGATTTAACAATCCAGCTGGTTTTTAGTGTTCTGCCTTAACCTGTTGACATACCATGCACTTCTGCACGTACAGCCCTATACTTCTTTTCATATTTCTCCACCAAAATGTATCTCAAAGATCTCGATACATTTTCGTACCACCGGGATGTGCGGTGTACGGGGTGGGATGAGTTTCTTTCAATATCTCGTTTCTCAAGGCTTCATCCTTAGGCACGCAAATTCTTTCTCTAAATATCAGTGCCTGATCCGCAGCTACTCCAAAGTCCTTTTTCTTATCGGTACCAACTTCATTCTTAATTTTCTGCAAAAATGAGTCTTTATTTTATACTTCTATAATTCGATCTCCAAGAGTAGGTCGAATTATTAAAGCTGCTAGACGAGCAGTGACTTGTCTTGGTATGGTAACCACTTCGATCTGCAACTTTTTCAAGTCCTTGACTAACTCCACTTGAGAGGTGGGTAGTGACATCAATTGTCCCATTGATTTTCTACTTAGAGCGCCGGCCACAACATTAGCCTTACCCGAATGGTAGTGAATAGTGCGGTCATAATCATTCGCCAATTCCAACCATCGTCTTTGTCGCATATTCAATTCTTTCTGTGTGAAGAAATAATTGAGACTTTTGTGATCTGTGTAGATATCACACTTCCATCCATACAAGTAGTGTCGCCATATCTTCAAAGCGTGTACTACCGCTGCAAGTTCTAAATCATGTGTCAAGTAGTTCTACTCATGTTTCTTCAATTGTCTTGAAGCATAGGCTATCACTTTTCCATTCTACAATAGTACACATCCCAATCCTCGCTTGGATGCGTCGCTGTATATAACAAATCCTTTCGTACCTTCAGGTATTGTTAATACAGGTGCTGATATCAACTTCTGCTTAAGTTCTTGGAAACTTTGTTCGCATTTTTCCGTCCATTGGAATTTTACTCCCTTTCTTGTAAGCTGCATCATTGGTCTAGCTATTTTGGAGAATCCTTCTATGTATCTCCTATAATATCCAGTCAATCCTAGAAAACTCCGTACTTCGCCAGCATTTGTTGGTGCTTTCCAGTTGATTGATGCTTCTACTTTTGCTAGATCTACTTCAATCCCTTGGGCAATAACTACATGTCCAAGAAATCCAACTCGTTCAAACCAAAACTCGCCCTTCTTGAATTTGGCATATAGCTTCTCCTTGCATAATACCTCTAAGGCTATTCTCAAGTGCTATTCATGTTGCTCCTTACTCTTGGAATATATCAGAATGTCATCGATGAAACACTCGATTCATCAGGTCCATGAATACTGCAGGTGCATTGGTTAGCCCAAACGGCATCACCGTAAACTCGTAGTGTCCATATCGAGTTCTAAAAGCTGTCTTAGGTATATCCTTTGTCTCTACTTTCAATTGATGGTATCTCGATCGTAAGTCAATCTTGGAAAATACCTTAGATCCTTTCAGTTGATCTAATAGATCCTCGATCCTCGGGAGTGGGTACTTATTCTTGATGGTTAATCGATTTATCTCCCTATAATCGATGCACATCCTCATGCTTCCATCTTTCTTCTTTACAAACAACATCGGTGCACCCCATGGAGATACGTTTGGTCGTATGAAGCTCATATATAGGAGTTCTTGCAACTGCTTCTTTAATTCTTGCAGTTCCTTTGGGGCCATTCGGTATGGGGCCTTAGATACTGGTGCCGCCCCGGGAATTAGGTCTATGGTGAATTTCACTTGTCTATCAGGTGGAATACCAGATAGATCTTCTGAAAACACATCTACGAATTCCCTTACTACTGTTACATCTTCAACCCTTATCGTCTCTTGTTTCCCTCCTGAGATACTTACTAGATATCCTTGACATGTTTCTTTTCCCAATATCTTCTCAACTTGTAAAGCCGATACTAGTCGAATAAGGGGTTTCGTCTTCATTCTGAGGAACGAAAATGGTTTCTCTCCTGGTTTCTGAAATGATACTTCCATTTCCTTACATCGGATAGTGGCGTAATTACAACCTAACCAATCCATGCCTAATATTACATCAAAATCCTTCATTTCTATCATGTATAGGTTCACTTCCATTGGTTTTCCCTCAACTTCGATACTTACTGACTTGGCTATTCTATCAGTATTCGAAGGGTTGCCCGAAGGAATACTAACTTCTAATGTACCTTCCGACTTATCATAGGTAATACTAGATTTAGCCATAAAAGTTATTGAAGCAAAGGAGTGTGTAGCTCTTGAATCAAACAATACATAAGCAGGTGTATTGGCTATCAGTAGAGTACCTACTATGACATTAGAGTTTTCCTCTGCATCCTGTTAAGTCAATGCAAAAACTCGTGCTTTCCCTTTCCGGTTCTGGTCGTTGTTATCATCCTTCTTCTGGGTATGTGTGGGACAATCCCTAATGATATGTTCTGACTTGCCACATCGAAAACAGACATTTTTCCATTGTAAACACTCGCCACGATGTGTCCTTCCACACTTAAAATAGGGCGTAATTATATCTAATCCCTATAAGTTCTATGGATCTTCTTTAGTGGAGCTTCATCTTCGGAGGAGTCTTCCACCTCAAGTCCGGACTTTATGTCCATCTCAACCTATGGCTCAAGCTCAGGATCATTCTCTAAATTATCCTCGGGTTCTTCTTCGGGATCTTCTTCCTCAGCCAAAGGTTCCTCCTCAGGCTCCTCATGGATTACATCATCCCACAAATCAATCAGGGCATGGCAATACCTCTCAAACTCGAACAGGTTTGGGTTGTCTTCTAACATTTCATCCCTAACCATGACTCTCATATCTCCCCATTGAGGTGGAAGGGAGTGTGTGAGGTTATTTATGGCCTTGATATGCGTGATCTTCATTCCAGCATTAACCGCCGTCATGCATCTCTCATAGATGTCATACACATGTTCGCTAAGCGGTCGGGTCAGAT
>NW_019262725.1:9127-13243 GCF_002742605.1 Olea europaea var. sylvestris | reverse complement strand
AATCAACACCAATTAATTGAGTGAATTCTTTTTGAAACTAAAAATGGATGCAGCAACAAGAGCTAGCAATCATCAAGAACAAAAGAGGTGCAATCGCCTTCTCTAAATAAAACTACACACAGCAACATGAAACATTTATCCACAAAAAGAGACTGAACAGGGAAATATGGCAGAAACAGAGTTGTAACGAATCAAAAATTAGAGAAAAATTATTCTGAACATAACTTGAAGGAGAATGATTCATCAAAATACATAACAATAAATTGAAAAATCTGATGACAAGCTATACGAAAACTAAACCCAAAAGGGCCATAAAAATCTATGTAGATCAAGAATATAATCAATTAAGAAATTAATTTAATTGTGAAGCAAACCTTAGGCCTGTGTGTTGATTGGGCGGTGGTGGTCGATTGATGGGCAATGGTTGGTACCTTGACTTATATGATGGATGGCATCTACGGAAGCAACTTAAAAAAATTAGGGCTCATAAGATTTAAGGGATTGTGAGATTATAGGTTGGTCGGCGATGGTGACTTGATCAGAGATGGTAGATTTGGGATTGGAATGGAAAAGAAAGGAGAGCATTTAACGGAGTTGAAAGGTGAGGGAGATATGGACATTGAGAGAGAAAGAGAGATGGGAGAGGCACTGACATGATATAGGGAAATATATGAAAATCAATTCTGCTGGGTGTACAGAATTTGGGCTCACAGAAAATATCCAGATGAGCTGGGAGGTTAAAAATAATAATAAAAATAAAAATAAATTAAAAATTCAGACCAAATGTACCGTCCCATTTAACCCTCTTACACCCAGTAGAGTTGAATTTCAGAATTGAACCAGTAATGCCTTACCCCCTTTCACCAACCCAACTCATTCTTCCCTCCCCCCCAAACCCGCTGATTGGAGAAAGAAACGCCAAGAGTTCGCCGCCGGCTAGGTTGTCATCTCCGACAAATTCGTTCTACTAAACGAGGAAGAAGCTCAAGCTTTTCAAGAAACCCTTATCTCCTACCCATTTTGCTGTGGTCGTAACTCTCCGGCTGCCATCGTTCAACTGTTCCAGCAAAAGGGGACCTCTTCAAATCTTATCTCTTACCTATCCTCTGTACATTTGTTGAACGGTAAGTGTTTTGAGTTTTGAAATTTTAATAGCGGATTGAAATGTTGATGCACATGAAACTTTGGCTCTTTCGGCATAGTCGGTTCTTTCATCGACTTAAGAGTAGAAAAAAGGACCACAAATTCGATCAATTACTCTTTATGTTGACCTCAAGCATATTCTTATGTTTCTAACAAAGATAAATTGTGCAATGTATAAAATGAAGTTGTTTCATTATTTATATGAGGATGCGAAGTATGATTGAGCTCTATTTAATGAAATATGGCATGGGCAAGCTTTTGGAACTAACTCCTTTCTTAGCCTCCTAATTAATTATTCTTCAGCTAACTGAGAAAGCAAACAGACATGTGTTTCAAGAATCGGAAGAGCTTAACTCTAAATTTACTTCATCAGTAACAAAAGTTTTGCTACTAATTTATCTTTTGCCGTCTCTCTCTTTCCATCATGTATTGTTCAATAAGACTCATGTTCTCAGCCACCTATTTATGCATATATATGGATTCTCTCTTTATATGTATATATATGTTTAAGAGATAATTATATTGAAATGAAATAAAATGCTTCATGCTGCAGTTTCTAGATTTTCGAATTTGATTGCATTTTGGTGGTAAATTTTGTTTGCCATGTAGGGATGAGAGGGAGAAATTTTGGTGTTTGTCACAGTTGTAGAAGCTCCAATCACTACTTCAAAGATTGCAAGAGAAAAGTTCCTTGTCCACAGTGTGTAGTCGGAATTCAAAAATGTTTTGAGGTTGAAAAGGAAGGCAATAACAAAGGCCGACTTTTCAGAACTTGCAGCAGCTCTTGTGGATTTTTTGACTGGGTAACAACGGAAAAATTGAGTGTAGAGTCGAGTGCCATTAATGAAGTGATGAATCCTACTACCAATCAGGAAGTCAACGAGTTGCCAGGCATGTTCAAACGTCTAGCTCGAATTGAAAATGAACAAAATGTCAAGGTTTCGTTGAACTTAACATTCCGCAAAGGAAAAGAGCCGTCGGAGGATAATGGAAAAGGAAAGGGGCCGGAATGAAGATTAATTGTATTCATTTTTGCACTTACTTTAGTTTGAGTTGTTGGGGTTGTGATGTCATGAGAGGATGGGAAAAAAATGGAAGAACCCAACAAGTGTTATTATTCTAGTTTGCACAGACTTTGTTTTAGCTTTGTCTTGAACACTTCGGTAATTTAAAGTAGTGATCGACATTGTGTACATGAATTAGCTTGTGTATTGATGGGTGTCCTAGCAAATGCAAATGGCTTTGTTAGGTTTTAAAGGCAACAGGTTACAATGGTATGCATATAAAATGCTTTTGGATTAAAATCGATGAATAACATTACTAGACAGACAACTCCCATAAACGGCAGCTGATTCATCTTTGCACCACATATTCCCTGCAACACCATTGCAGTCCCATCTATAAGTTAAACATTCTTACCTTAAATTTCTAGTCCATAGCTTATACCAAAACCAAAATAAACACGTTTAAGGAACATACGAACTCAAATGAAAAATGTCCTTTCTTCAATAACGAATGCCATGATTTGGATGCCTTCATACTTCATACGCAAATTTGAGTTTATAGAGTCTGGCAACAAACTGCAATAAATGCATGCATATCCGATATTTTATTTGACCGACATATGCATGAAAATCTGTAGCAACACTTGTTATAGGCTAATAGACAGTGGCTTTTAACAAACACGTATTCAACTTGAGATTGCAATAATACAACATCAATAACAAATTGAAAAATAAGTATTGAACCCGAACGCCTCAGAACTTTACCATCAAAGAGCATAAAAAGTAAGCACTAAAGCAAACAACTCTATATAAAAACCCATACTAAACCGTTCAAGTCACATGGCTTTAACAAAATGAATGATTTCTAGTATAGTCTTCTTCCTCTTCCAGTTAGTACTTAGCCAGGGCCACCTTGTTGGGGAAAATGTGGATGGTGGTATGGAATCGAAAGACCTATTATAGAATATGAACATAAGCACATGCATAGTACAAAATCAAATGGAGATGGAAAGATGTGAACATGTGTAAACCTTGAGAGGTCAACATGGGATTTGTTGACGTTGGATGGACCGAACTCGAGGTTGGCAGGTGCTGCGGGTATGCATGAATTTCAACATCTCCCTACATTGAACAATAACTCAAATATGAGTATCGAACAAATGATGATATTAAACTAAGTCACATGAATATACTAACCACCAATAGTTGTGAATATGAAAAAGGAGCCTGCATTAAATATGGTTGAGATGCTTGAACGAAGGGTGCAACCAATGGCGTGTTACTGTGACTCGATCGTTGCCTCTTTCCCTTTGATGTAGTATGCACGTAAACATGTCTTACAAATATGATGTAGTGTAATATAGTTTACATTAACAAAAGTAATGACGACCATACCTTTGGTTTCTTTGAACAGGACTCCAACGGACCTTTTTTTCGAAGCTTCCTTGGTGCGCCCTTTCTATTGCTCGACATAGGATCATGTACGCACCCGCTTGCATTTTTTAAGTGACCAACAACATATAAAATGACATTACTTCCACTATCTGACTTTATCGTGAGTAGCTCTTGTTTTTGGTTACTTGTCCACGCCTTTATCGCCAGGGACCGCACTTCATTATCGGCAGCGAGGTTTGAAACCTCCGCAAATTCCCAACACATTTCATCGTATCTCAACTGTTCGGGAGTACTAACCAAACCAGCGTAATTAACTGCAACCCTTGTGTGTGCTCTATAAACGTCTCGCCTCCATCGTCGTAGTATATACCTCTCAGGCAATGATGTGACATCATTACGGATCAGTATAACGATAGCATGCTGACACAAAATTCCTCGAAACTCAAACAAGTGACAACTGCAAACAATTTCACATGTATTTCTATGGAACGAGACAAAGAACTTTTTTATCTTTCGGCGTCCGTCACACATGACAACCTCACGTAATTCGTACGTTATCCCTACAGTACCATCC
>NW_019262725.1:0-1124 GCF_002742605.1 Olea europaea var. sylvestris | reverse complement strand
GAAGAGATTTTATTGAAATTTTGAAGTTTGATGACATATTCATTAAAGAAGTATCCAGATTTGTCAAAGGAAGAAAAATATTTTTGAAATTCTATTCAATAAGTTGAGAATATGATGGAGTTGTTTACTATCCAGTTGAACACATAATCTCAATTGGATATGTTGCAGCCAATTTTCAAATTGATGCTACAGAGAATAATAGAAAAGTCCCAACAGTGACAAAATCATGGATCAAACATAGAAGAACACTTGGAATTAAAGTCATTTACAACATTCCTAAAAATTTGTTTGATAAAAAATTCTCGTGCTTGTGCCAATATGAAAATTGGATGCTGATATTCAATGGAGCTTATGCAAAATTAGAAATTTTAAAAGACTATATTACAAGATTTGACATACATCAATTTCCAGGATGTCCTACCACTATAAAAGAATCCTGCCAGCTAAGGGAGTGCCCCAACTGCATGTGAAGAAATGAAGAGGACAATTATAGAACACCTTTGACAAAGCTGTACAACAGCATGTGAAGACATTGAAGATAAGAGCAATAATAGAAAAACATGCTCTTTGGATAAAAAGTTGAAGTAACATGTAGGCCTAAGGAGGAAAATAGAAAGGCAAGTGTTCCTTGCTGATGTAATCAATGATGTAATAGAGTCTCATAAACTTGTATAAATGTGGATATTACCATAGAAGAATTTTCATTATCTTATCTTGAAATCTTGTGTTGTAAGCAATAGCCGCTTTTATAATCATTTTCAGTTGGAAAAACCAGTTTTTCTAAAAATCCCTTTGTATCAAATAGAAATCTTGTATAAATTCTGATAGAAATAAAACTCCAATATTCTTGATATCAATATGAATTTCTAAATCTTTTTCCCATAAATTTTTGAATGATCTAATAGAAAGTTTCTTTCTTATTTTAGCAAAAAGAGAATTTTCTTTAACAGAAATATAGAATTTTATTCTTTAGAAGTTGATACAATGAGAGAAAGTAGATGAAATAGTAACAATTTCGTGAAGGCAGGAGGCCGTTGAAGGAAGCAGTTTACAAATTCAGAGCTCGAAGGTCACTCGGTTCTAAGAATACAGGTCTAGATCAAACCTAAGGTAAAACTATTAAA
>NW_019262724.1:42066-45270 GCF_002742605.1 Olea europaea var. sylvestris | reverse complement strand
GTTGATTGGAAACAAAAATCGCGCCAGGGGCAATTTCGTCATTAGTCTCGTCGATATCAGAATGGGCCAAAATTTGGCAGGTTGATTGGAAAAAAAATCGCGCCAGAGGTAATTTCGTCATTTGACGCGACGCTGCCGGAATGTGTTGAAATTTGGCAGGTTGATCGGAAACAAAAATCGCGCCTGGGGCAATTTCGTCATTTTTCACGACGGTGACAGAATGGGCAAAAATTTCAGAGATTGATTGGAAACAAAAATTTCGCCGGGGGCAATTTTGTCATTTGTCGCGACGTTGTCGGAATTGGCCAAAATTTGGCCGATTGATTGGATACAAAAATTGCAGCAGGGGTAATTTCGTCATTTGTCGTGACGACGTGGGAATGGGCAAAAATTTGACTGGTTGATCAGAAATGAAAACCACGCCAGGGGCCATTTCGTAATTATTCTCGACGTTGTCAGAATGGGTTGAAATTTGGCAGGTTGATTCGAAACAAAAACTGAGCCAGGGGCAAATTTGTCATTTATCGCGACGGTCTCTGAATGGATGGAAATTTGACAGATTGATTGGAAACAAAAATTGCGTCAGGGGTAATTTCGTCATTTGTCGTAATGGTGTCGGAATGGGCTAAACTTTGACGGGTTGATCGGAAACAAAAATCGCGCCAGGGGCTATTTCGTCATTTTTCGCGACGGTGTCATAATGGGCCGAAATATGGCAGGTAGATAAGAAACAAAAATCGTGCTAGGGGAAATTTCATCATTTGTCATGACGTTGTCGGAAGGTGTTGAAATTTGGCAGGTAGATTGGAAACAAAAATTGCGCCAGGGGCAATTTTGTCATTTGTCGCGACGATCTCGGAATGGGCTAAAATTTGGCAGATCGATTGGAAACAAAAATTGCACCGGGGACAATTTTATCATTTGTCGTGACGGTGTCGGAATGGGCTGAAATTTGACAGGTTGATCGGAAACAAAAATCGCGCCAGGGGCAATTTCATCATTTGTCGTGATGGTGTCGGAATGGGCTGAAATTTGACAGGTTGAACGGAAGCAAAAATCGTGCCAGGGGTAATTTCGTCATTTGTCGCGACGGTGTTGGAATGGGCTGAAATTTGATAAGTTGATCGGAAACAAAAATCGCGCCAGGGGCAATTTCGTCATTTGTTGCAACGGTGTTGAAATGGGCTAAAATTTGACAGGTTGATCGGAAACAAAAACTGCGCCAAGGGAAATTTCGTCATTTTTCGCGACGGTGTCAGAATGGGATGAAATTTGGCTGGTTGATTGGAAATAAAAATCTTGCCAGGGGCAATTTCGTCATTTGTAGAGACGGTGTTGGAATGAGCTGAAATTTGACAGGTTGATTGGAAACAAAAACCGCGCTAGGGCCAATTTCGTCATTTGTCACGACGGTGTCGGAATAGGCTAAAATATGAAAGGTTGATCGAAAATGAAAATCGCGCCTGGGGTAATTTCGTCATTTTTCGGGATCGTGTCAGATTGAGCTAAAATTTAGTAGGTTGATTGGAAACAAAAATCGCGCCAGGGACAATTTCGTCATTAGTCGCGACGGTCTCGGAATGGGCCGAAATATGGTAGGTTGATTGGAAACAAAAATCGCGCCACGGGAAATTTCGTTAGTTGTCGTGACGTTGTTGAAATGTGTTGAAATTTGGCAGGTTGATTGGAAATGAAAATCGCGCCAGGGGCAATTTTGTCATTTGTCACGACGGTGTCGAAATGGGCAAAAATTTGGTAGATCGATAGGAAAAAAAATTACGTCGGGGGTAATTTTATCATTTGTCACGACGGCGTCGAAATGGGCTGAAGTTTGACAGGTTGATCAGAAACAAAAGCAGCGCCAGGGGCAGTTTCGTCATTTTTCGAGATGGTGTCAGAATGAGCTGAAATTTGGCAAGTCGATTGGTAACAAAAATCGCGCCAGGGGCAATTTCGTTATTTGTTACGACGGTGTCGGAATGGGCTGAAATTTGATAGGTTGAACGGAAACAAAAATCGTGCCAGGCGTAATTTCGTCATTTGTCGTGACGGTGTCGGAATGTGCTGAAACTTGACAGGTTGATCGAAAACAAAAACTGCGCCAGGGGTAATTTCCTCATTTGTCTTAATGGCGTGGGAATGGGTAAAAATTTGACTGGTTGATCGGAAATGAAAACCGCGCCAGGGGGCAATTTCGTCTTTTTTCACAACGGTGTCAGATTGCGTTGAAATTTGGCAGGTTGATTGGAAACTGAAATCACGCCAAGGGCAATTTCGTCATTAGTCTCGACGGTGTCAGAATGGGTCGAAATTTGGCAGGTTGATTGGAAACAAAAATCTCGCCAGAGGTAATTTCGTCATTTGTTGCGACGTTGTCGAAATGTGTTGAAATTTGGCATGTTGATCGGAAACAAAAATCGCGCCAGGGGCAATTTCGCCATTTTTCGTGACGGTGTCAAAATGGTCTAAAATTTGGCAGATTGATTGGAACAAAAATTTCGTCGGCGGCAATTTTGTCATTTGTCGCGACGTTGTCGGAATGGGCCGAAATTTGGCAGATTGATTGGATACAAAAATTGCCCTAGGGGCAATTTCGTCATTTGTCGTGGCGGCGTGGGAATGGGCAAAAATTTGGCAGGTTGATTGGAAACAAAAATTGCGCCAGGGGCAATTTCGTCATTTGTCGCGACCTTGTCGGAATGGGCTGAAATTTGACAGGTTGATTGGAAACAAAAATGGCGCCAAGTGCAATTTTTTAATTTGTCGTGACGGTCTTGGAATGGGCTAAAATTTGGCAGATTGATTGGAAACAAAAATTTCGTCGGAGGCAATTTTGTCATTTGTTGCGACGTTGTCAGAATGGGCAGAAAATTGGCAGATTGATTGGATACAAAAATTGCACCAGGGACAATTTCTTCATTTGTCGCGACGGCAAGGGAATGGGCAAAAATATGACTGGTTGATCGGAAATAAAAACCACGCCAGGGGCAATTTCGTCATTTTTCACAACGGTGTCAAATTGCGTTGAAATTTGGCAGGTTGATTGCAAACAAAAATCGCGCCAAGGGCAATTTCGTTATTAGTCTCGATGGTGTCAGAATGGGCCGAAATTTGACAGGTCGATTGGAAACAAAAATTGAGCCAGAGGTAATCTCATCATTTGTTGTGACGTTGTCGGATTGTGTTTAAATTTGGCAAGTTGAT
>NW_019262724.1:32497-35380 GCF_002742605.1 Olea europaea var. sylvestris | reverse complement strand
GACGGTGTCGAAATGGGCCGAAATATGGCAGGTTGATTGGAAACAAAAATTGCACCAGTTGCAATTTCGTCATTTGTCGTGACGTAGTCGGACTGTGTTGAAATTTGGCAGGTTGATGGGAAACAAAAGCCCCGCCAGGGGCAATTTTGTCATTTGTCGACGGTCTCGTAATGGGCTGAAATTTGGCACATCGATTGGAAACAAAAATTGCACCGGGGGCAATTTTATCATTTGTCGCGACGGCGTCGGAATGGGCTGAAATTTGATAGGTTGATCGGAAACAAAAACCGCACTAGGGGTAGTTTCGTCATTTTTCACGACGGTGTCAGAGTGAGCTGAAATTTTGCTGGTTGATTGGTAACAAAAATCGCCCCATGGGCAATTTCATCATTTGTCGCGATAGTGTCGGAATGGGCTGAAGTTTGACAGGTTGATCGGAAACAAAAATCGCGCCAGGGGTAATTTCGTCGTTTGTCGCGACGCTTTCAGAATGTGCTTAAATTTGACAGGTTGATCGGAAATAAAAATCACGCCAGGGATAATTTCGTCATTTGTCGCGACGCCGTGGGAATGGACAAAAATTTGACAGGTTGATTGGAATCGAAAACCGCGCCAAGGGCAATTTCATCATTTTTCACAACGGTGTCAGATTGCGTTGAAATTTGGTAGCTTGATTGGAAACAAAAATCGCGCCAGGGGCGATTTCGTCATTAGTCTCGTCGGTGTCAGAATGGACAGAAATTTGGCAGGTTGATTGGAAAAAAATCACGCCAAAGGTAATTTCGTCATTTGACGCGACACTGTTGAAATGTGTTGAAATTTGGCAGGTTGATCGGAAACAAAAATCGCGCCATGGGCAATTTCGTCATTTTTCGTGACGGTGACAGAATGGGCAAAAATTTGGGAGATTGATTGGAAACAAAAATTTCGCCGCGGGCAATTTTGTCATTTCTCACGACGTTGTCGAAATTGGCCAAAATTTGGCAGATTGATTGAATACAAAAATTGCAGCAGGGGCAATTTAGTCATTTGTCGCGACGACGTGGGAATGGGCAAAAATTTAGCTAGTTGATCGGAAACGAAAACCACGCCAGGGGCAATTTTGTCATTAGTCTTGACAGTGTCAGAATGGGCCGAAATTTGGCAGTTGATTCGAAACAAAAACCGCGCCAGGGACAAATTTGTCATTTATCACGACGGTCTCTGATTGGATGGAAATTTGGCAGATTGATTGGAAATAAAATTTGCGTCGGGGGTAATTTCGTCGTTTGTCGCAATGGTGTCGGAATGGGCTAAAATTTGACAGGTTGATCGGAAACAAAAATTGCGCCAGGGGCTATTTCGTCATTTTTCGCGACGGTGTCATAATGGGCCGAAATATGGCAGGTTGATTAGAAACAAAAATCGTGCCAGGGGAAATTTCGTCATTTGTCATGACCTCGTCGGAATGTGTTGAAATTTTGCAGGTAGAATGGAAACAAAAATTGCGCCAGGGGCAATTTTGTCATTTGTCGCGACGAACTCGGAATGGGCTGAAATTTGGCGGGTCGATTGGAAACAAATATTGCACCGGGGACAATTTTATCACTTATCGCGACGGTGTCGGAATGGGTTGAAATTTGACAGGTTGATCGGAAACAAAAATCGCACCAGGGGCAAATTCATCATTTGTCCTGATGGTGTCGGAATGGGCTGAAATTTGACAGGTTGAACGGAATCAAAAATCGCGGCAGGGGTAATTTCGTCATGTTTCGCGATGGTGTCAAAATGGGTTGAAATTTGGCAGGTTTATTGGAAACAAAAATCGCGCAAGGGGTAATTTCGTCATTTGTAGCGACTGTGTTGGAATGGGCTGATATTTGACAGGTTGATCGGAAACAAAAATTGCCCCAGGGGCTATTTCGTCATTTGTCGCAACGGTGTCGAAATGGGATAAAATTTGACAGGTTGATCGGAAACAAAAATCGCGCCAAGGGAAATTTCGTCATTTTTCGCGACGGTGTCAGAATGGGCTGAAATTTGGCTAGTTGATTGGAAATAAAAATTGTGCCTAGGGCAATTTCGTCATTTGTAGAGACGGTGTCAGAATGGGCTGAAATTTGACAGGTTGATTGGAAACAAAAACCGCGCTAGGGCCAATTTCGTCATTTGTCGCGACGGTGTCGGAATGGGCTAAAATTTGATAGGTTGATCGAAAATGAAAATCGCGCCTGGGGCAATTTCGTCATTTTTCGGGACGGTGTCAGATTGAGCTGAAATTTAGTAGGTTGATTGGAAACAAAAATTGCGCCAGGGACAATTTTGTCATTAGTCACGATGGTGTCGGAATGGGCCGAAATATGGCAGGCTGATTGGATACAAAAATCGCGCCAGGGGCAATTTCATTAATTTTCGTGACGTAGTCGGAATGTGATGAAATTTTACAGGTTGATCGGAAACAAAAATCTTGCCAGGGACAATTTCATCCTTTGTCGCAACGGTGTCGAAGTTGGTTAAAATTTGACAGGTTGATCAGAAACGAAAATCGCGCCAGGGGCAATTACGTCATTTTTCACGAGGGTGTCAGATTGGGCTGAAATTTGGCAGGTTGATTCGAAACAAAAACTGTGCCAGGGGAAAATTTGTCATTTGTCGCGACGGTCTCAGAATGGACGAAAATTTGGCGGACTGATTGGAAACAAATTACGTCGGGGGCAATTTCGTCATTTGTCGCAATGGTGTCGGAATGGGCTAAAATTTGAAGAATGATCGGAAACAAAAACCTCGCCTGGGGCAATTTCGTCATTTTTAGCGACGATGCCAGAATGGGCCGAAATATGGCAGGTTGATTGGAAACAAAAATCGCGCCACGGGAAATTTCGTCAGTTGTCGTGACGTTGTCGG
>NW_019262724.1:18922-24179 GCF_002742605.1 Olea europaea var. sylvestris | reverse complement strand
GGAAACAAAAATCTTGCCAGGGACAATTTCATCATTTGTCGCGAAAGTGTCAGAATTGGATAAAATTTGATAGGTTGATCGGAAACGAAAATCGCGCCAGGGGCAATTACGTTATTTTTCATGAGGGTCTCAAATTGCGTTGAAATTTAGCAGGTTGATTGGAAACAAAAATCGCGCCAGGGGCAATTTCGTCATTAGTCACGTCGGTGTCAGAATGGGCCGAAATTTGGCAGGTTGACTGAAAAAAAATCGCGCTAGAGGTAATTTCGTCATTTGTCGCGACGCTGTCGAAATGTGTTGAAATGTGGCAGGTTGATCGGAAACAAAAATCGCGCCGGGGCGATTTCCTCATTTTTCGCGACGGTGACAGAATGGGCAAAATTTTGACAGATTGATTGGAAACAAAAATTTCGTAGGGGGCAATTTTGTCATTTGTCACGACGTTGTCGGAATTGGCCGAAATTTCGAAGATTGATCGGATACAAAAATTGCAGCAGGGTCAATTTCGTCATTTGTCGCGACGTCGTGGGAATGGGCAAAAATTTGACTGGTTGATCGGAAACGAAAACTGCGCCAGGGGCAATTTCATCATTAGTCTCGATGGTGTCGGAATGGGCTGAAATTTTGCAAGTTGATTCGAAACAAAAATCGCGCCATGGGCAAATTTGTCATTTATCGCGACGGTCTCAGAATGGACGGAAATTCGGCAAATTGATTAGAAATAAAAAATGCGTCGGGGGCAATTTCGTCATTTGTAGCAATGGTGTCGGAATGGGCTAAAATTTGACAGGTTGATCGGAAACAAAAATTGCGCCAGGGGCAATTACGTCATTTTTTGCGACGGTGTTAGAATGGGCTGAAATTTGGCAGGTTGATTGGAAACAAAATCGCGCCAGGAGTAATTTCGTCATTTGTCGCGACGATGTCGGAATAGGGTAAAATTTGACAAGTTGATCGGAAGCAAAAATCTTGTCAGGGACAATTTCATCATTTGTCGCGAAAGTCTCGGAATTGGATAAAATTTGATAGGTTGATCGTAAACGAAAATCGCGCCAGGGGCAATTACGTCATTTTTCATGAGGTTGTCAGTTGAAATTTAGCAGGTTGATTGTAAACAAAAATGGCGCTAGGGGCAATTTAGTCATTTTTCGCAACGGTGTCAGAATGGGCTAAAATTTTACAGGTTGATGGGAAAAAAATTGCGCCGGGGGCAATTTCATCATTTGTCTCGATGGTGTCGGAATGGGCTGAAATTTTGCAGGTTGATTCGAAACAAAAATCGCGCCATGGGCAAATTTGTCATTTATCGCGACGGTTTCAGAACGGACGGAAATTCGGGAAATTGATTAGAAACAAAAAATGCGTCGGGGGCAATTTCGTCATTTGTAGCAATGGTGTCGGAATGGGCTAAAATTTGACGGGTTGATCGGAAACAAAAATTGCCCCAGGGGAAATTTCATCATTTTTCGTGACGGTGTTAGAATGGGCTAAAATTTGGCAGGTTGATTGGAAACATTAATCGCGCNGGGCAATTTTGTCATTTGTCACGACGTTGTCGGAATTGGCCGAAATTTGGCAGATTGATTGGATACAAAAATTGCAGCAGGGGCAATTTCGTCATTTGTCGTGACGGCGTGGGAATGGGCAAAAATTTGACTGGTTGATCGGAAATGAAAACCGCGCCAGGGGCAATTTCGTCATTAGTCACGACGGTGTCGGAATGGGCTGAAATTTGGCAGGTTGATTCGAAACAAAAACTGCGCCAGGGCAAATTTGTCATTTGTTGCGACGATCTCAGAATGGAAGAAAATTTGGCAGATTGATTGGAAACAAAAATTGCGTCGAGGGTAATTTCGTCATTTGTCACAATGGTGTCGGAATGGGCTAAAATTTTACAGGTTGATCGGAAACAAAATTCGCGCCAGGGGCGATTTTGTCATTTTTCGCGACGGTGTCAGAAAGGGCTGAAATTTGGCAGGTTGATTGGAAACAAAAATCGCGCCAACGGCAATTTCATCATTTGTTGCGACGGTGTCGGAATGGGTGAAAATTTGACAGGTTGATCGGAAACAAAAATCATGCCAGGGAAAATTTCGTCATTTGTCGCGACAGTGTCGAAATTGACTAAAAGTTAATAGGTTGATCGGAAACGAAAATCCCGCCAAGGGCAATTACGCCATTTTTCGCGAGGGTGTCAAATTGGGCTGAAATTTAGCAGGTTGATTCGAAACAAAAATCGCGCCAGGGACAAATTCGTCATTTGTTGCGACGATCACAGAATGGACGAAAATTTGGCAGATTGATTGGAAACAAAAAATGCGTCGAGGGCAATTTCGTCATTTGTCACAACGCTATCGGAATGGGCTAAAATTTGACAGGTTGATCGGAAACAAAAACCTCGCCAGGGGCAATTTTGTCATTTTTCGCGACGGTGTCAGAATCGGACGAAATATAGCAGGTTGATTGGAAATAAAAATCGCGCCAGGAGAAATTTCGTCATTTGTCGTGACGTTGTCGGAATGTGTTGAAATTTGGCAGGTGGATTGGAAACAAAAATCACGCTAGGGGCAATTTTGTTATTTGCCGCGACGGTCTCGGAATGGGCTGAAATTTGGCAGATCGATTGGAAACAAAAATTGCGCCGAGGACAATTTTATCATTTGTCGGACGGCGTCGAAATGGGCTGAAATTTGACAGGTTGATCGGGAACAAAAATCGCGCCCGAGGCAGTTTCATCATTTTTCACGACGGTGTCAGAATGAGCTGAAATTTCGCAGGTTGATTGGAAACAAAAATCTCGGTAGGGGTAATTTCGTCATATGACAGGACGGTGTTGGAATGGGCTGAAATTTGAGAGGTTCAACGGAAAAAAATCGCGCCAGGGGCAATTTCATCTTTTGTCGCGACGGTGTCGGAATGGGCTGAAATTTGACAGGTTGATCGGAAACAAAAATCGCGCCAGGGGCAATTTGTTAATTTTTCGCGACGGTGTCAGAATGGGTTGAAATTTGGCAGATTGATTGGAAACAAAAATTGCGCCAGGGGCAATTTCGTCATTTTTCACGATGGTGTCAAAATGGGCTGAAATTTGGCAGGTCGATTGGAAATAAAAATCGTGCCAGGGGTAATTTCGTCATTTATCGTGACGGTGTCTGAATGGGCTGTAATTTGACAGGTCGATCGGAAAACAAAAACTGCGCCAGGGCCAATTTCATCATTTGTCGCGACGGTGTCGGAATGGGCTAAAATTTGACGGGTTGATCGGAAATGAAAATCGCGCCAGGGGCAATTTCTTCATTTTTCAGGTCAGTGTCAGATTGAGCTGAAATTTGGCAGGTTGATTGGAAACAAAAATTGCACTTGGGACAATTTCGTCATTAGTCGCAACGGTGTCGGAATTGGTCGAAATATGGCAGGTTGATTGGAAACAAAAATTGCGCCAGCGGTAATTCGTCATTTGTCGGGATGTAGTAGGAATGTGTTGAAATTTGGCAGGTTAAATGGAAACAAAAATCCTGCCAGGGGCAATTTTATCATTTATCGCGATGGTCTCGGAATGGGCTGAAATTTGGCAGATCGATTGGGAACAAAAATTGCGTCGGGGGCAATTTTATCATTTATCGCGATGGCGTCGGAATGGGCTGAAATTTGACAGGTTGATCGGAAACAAAAATAACGCTTGGGGCGGTTTCGTCATTTTTCGTGACGGTGTCAGAGTGAGCTGAAATTTGGCTGGTTGATTGGTAACAAAAATCGCACCCGGGGCAATTTCGTCATTTGTCGCGACGGTGTCGGAAATGGGCTGAAGTTTGACAGGTTGATCGGAAATAAAAATCGCGCCAGGGGCAATTTCGTCGTTTGTCGCGACGGCGTGGGAATGTGCAAAAATTTGACAGGTTGATCGGAATCGAAAATATCACCAGGGGCAATTTCATCATTTTTCACAATGGTGTCAGATTGCGTTGAAATTTAGCAGGTTGATTGGAAACAAAAATCGCTTCAGGGGCAATTTCGTCATTAGTCTCGCAGGTGTCTGAATGGACCGAAATTTGGCAGGTTGACTGGAAAAAAAATCGCGCTAGATGTAATTTTGTCATTTGTCGCAACGATGCCGGAATGTGTTGAAATTTGTTAGGTTGACCGGAAACAAAAATCGCGCCAGGGGTAATTTCGTCATTTTTCGCGACGGTGACAGAATGGGCAAAAATTTGGCAGATTGATTGGAAACAAAAATTTCGTCGGGGGCAATTTTGTCATTTGTCACGAAATTGTCGGAATTTGCCGAAATTTGGCAGATTGATTGGATACAAAAATTGCAGCCGGGGTAATTTAGTCACTTGTCGCGACGGTGTGGGAATGGGCAAAAATTTGACAGGTTGATCGGAAACGAAAATTGCGCCAGGGGCAATTTCATCATTAGTCTAGATGGTGTCGAAATGGGCTGAAATTTAACGGGTTGATTCGAAACAAAAACCGCGCCAGGGGCAAATTTGTCATTTATCGCGACGGTCTCAGAATGGACGAAAATTCGGCAAATTTATTGGAAACAAAAAATGCGTCGGGGGCAATTTCGTCATTTGTAGCAATGGTGTCGGAATGGGCTAAAATTTGATAGGTTGATCGGAAACAAAAATTGCGCCAGGGGCAATTTAGTCATTTTTCCCGACGGTGTTAGACTGGGCTGAAATTTGGCAGGTTGATTGGAAACAAAAATCGCGCAAGGGGTAATTTCGTCATTTGTCGAGACGATATCGGAATGGGGTAAAATTTGACAGGTTGATCGGAAGCAAAAATCTTGCCAGGGACAATTTCATCATTTGTCGCGAAAGTCTCGGAATTGGATAAAATTTGATAGGTTGATCGGAAACGAAAATCGCGCCAGGGGCAATTACGTCATTTTTCATGAGGGTGTCAGATTGCGTTGAAATTTAGCAGGTTGATTGTAAACAAAAATGGCGTTAGGGGCAATTTATTCATTTTTCGCAACGGTGTCGGAATGGGCTAAAATTTTGCAGGTTGATGGGAAAAAAATTGCGCCAGGGGCAATTTCATCATTTGTCCCGATGGTGTCGGAATGGGCTGAAATTTGACAGGTTGATTCGAAACAAAAATCGCGCCCGGGACATATTTGTCATTTATCGTGACGGTCTCAGAATGGATGAAAATTTGGCAAATTGATTGGAAAAAAAATGCGTCGGGGGCAATTTCGTCTTTGGCTGTAATGGTGTCGGAATAGGCTAAGATTTGACAGGTTGAT
>NW_019262724.1:0-977 GCF_002742605.1 Olea europaea var. sylvestris | reverse complement strand
GGAATGGGCTGAAATATGACGGGTTGATCGAAAACAAAAACCACGCCAAGGGTAATTTCATCATTTGTCACGTTGGTGTCGGAATGAGCTGAAATTTGACAGGTTGATCGGAAACAAAATCCGCGCCAGGGGTAATTTCGTCATTTGTCGTGACGGCGTGGGAATGGGCAAAAATTTGACTAATACATTGGAAACGAAAATCGCGCCAGGTGCAATTTCATCATTTTTGACAACGGTGTCAGATTGTGTTGAAATTTGGTAGGTTGATTGGAAACGAAAATCGCGCCAGGGGTAATTTCGTCATTAGTCTCGACGGTGTCAGAATGGGCCGAAATTTGGCAAGTTGATCGAAAACAAAAATCGCGCCAGAGGTAATCTCGTCATTTGTTAATGTGTTGAAATTTGGCAGGTTGATCGGAAAAAAAAATCGCGCCAGGGGCAATTTTTTCATTTGTCGTGACGGTCTCGGAATGGGCTAAAATTTGGCAGATTGATTGGAAACAAAAATTTTGCCGGAGGCAATTTTGTCATTTGTCGCAACGTTGTCGGAATGGGCAGAAATTTGGCGGATTGATTGGATACAAATATTGCACCATGGGCAATTTCATCATTTGTCACGACGGCGTGGGAATGGGCAAAAATTTGAATGGTTGATCGGAAACGAAAACTGTGCCAGGGTCAATTTCGTCATTAGTCTCGACGGCGTCAGAATGGGCTGAAATTTGGCAGGTTGATTCGAAACAAAAATCGCGCCAGGGGTAAATTTGTCATTTGTCGCGACGGTCTCAGAATGGACAGAAATTTGGCGGATTGATTGGAAACAAAAATTGCGTCGGGGGTAATTTCGTCATTGGTCGCAATGGTGTCGGAATGGGCTAAAATTTGACAGGTTGATCGGAAACAAAAATTGCGCTAGGTGCAATTTCATCATTTTTTGCGACGGTGTCAGAATGGGCTGAAATTTGGTAGGTTGATTG
>NW_019262723.1:19885-22623 GCF_002742605.1 Olea europaea var. sylvestris | reverse complement strand
AAAGTCCACAGAACGTTATCCACGACAGATATATCGAGCCACCGGAAGCTCGGGCTGCTCCACCGTGATGTGAAGGAGGAGAAATTGATTTCCGGCCAACGAAGAATTGACGAAGGCAGAGAAAAATCGAACTCCGGCCACCTGAAAGCTGACCAATACCAACTCCCTATACACATCTCTGAAAGAGGTTTCTTATTTTCTGTGAATTAATAATATGAAAGTTCCGTAGTCTATTATTTTATATGATGTCAGAACACCGTAACCATAGATTTTGCTAGAGAATTTTAGATCAGTTATTACGTGTCTTGGACAATTTGGCTAGATGATTGTGACTAATAGTTAATTTAATGTACATAGCCATCACCAACACGAAAATACACGTGTGTAGGTCTATCATTCTATCTCAAACTTTATCATCCTTTCTTCTTTATTCGTCCTCCATTAGAATAGTGTATCAATACGACTCAAATTTTGAAATGATTCCTTGGTCAAGCACAATCCCTTTCTTACTACCGATTTGGCATGAAATTACTTCGTCCGGCCGCATAATTAAGCACATAGGGACCTACCATTGGACTCGACACGACTTGTGTAAAAGTGAGTTGGCCTATGGCATGATCAATACTCGAAGTTTGGAACGAGTCATTCTTAAAGAATGATATATTGTAAGTGTTGGTTATCTAACACATATTGACACTACTAACCCCTGCAATTTAGCTTACAGATTTGATCAATGCAGGATAGATTGTACATAATGTTTTCTTATGTGAAAACGTGTTTCTCAAATCAACACTTTTAGCAATGGCAGAAAGGTCATTTGGATGTGGAAGGCCCAAGTGGCAACCCCCAATTGGTTGTTGGTATGTCACACGAGTTGTGCTTCTTGAAAACCTATCCTAGCCGTCCATTTTTCATCAATGACCAAGAATTGTTCTGATACAATGGGTGTGGTATTTGATGGGTCACTCCAAGGACGGCCTTAGTTTGGTCTTTAAGATTTTTCTGGGTTATTGAGTTTTTTTCTCTCTAGCTCTTCGAGAGACTTTTTCTTCTTCATCTATTTTTGGTTTCTGGTTCTTGTGATCTTATATGAGATTTTTGAAAATCTGAAAGAACCCTGTGAAATCTATCTTGCTACAATAACTTGGCCGGTTGTAAGGCCTGTGTTGTGTTATTACTTTTGGTTAGGTAGCAGGGTTCTTAGGTTATTGGTGATTAATGTTCGATTTTGTGAGATCTTTTGGATCAATGATAAGATTCCGTGTCTGAGTGTGGTCTCGGTGTTATCTTCGTCTCTTGGAGGGTTATTTTGCACATAGTGAACGAGCTAGCCTCTGAGTCCCCCTGATTAGGCATTTTACGTTGAACTGGGTAAATAATCGTTTGTGTTCTTTACTGCTCTTGTGCGTGATTGATTGTTTAGTTTCGCACGAGTGTTGAAACAAATGGGTAAAACCTAACATATTAGCTTGTTTATATTGATATAAGTTAGGGCTTCGAGAACAATTGTATAGTTCAAGAATAAAAGTAAATTGATATAATATTCAATGATTATAATAATTTTAATTAAGAACACTATCTTGTGTAACTAACATGATAAGTATTTTGGTCTACTCTCCAACAGATGAGTTATGTGAGAAGAAAGTAAGCAGTAAGCTTATGGCAAGTGGGTGTGGCGGGGACAAAATCTAAGTCATTGGGCCCATAATTTATTGATTAGTTGAATTGCAGTCTATGGCTAAGCTAAATTCTGGACGTATCAGGTTATGCCGACGCAAAATTCCATCTGCTCATAATGAAAATTAAATCGTCAAGGCCAATTTAATTGATTCATCTTCTTTAGTCATGTCTCATACTGCTTAACAAATATTTCAGTAATCTCAGCAATCTATTTGTTGGAACCTTTGGTACAAAAAACTGACATAAAATGGGTTCATTTACAAATCAAATTTTAAACTCCGCTACCTGGCAACACACCATTTGACAGTTAAAATGAAAAATAGTTTTTTCACTAATCAAATCTTGCCAATAAGAATGATGCCAAATATGATTTAAAAATGTGATGTGCTTTATCCATTTATTTTTGTATCACCCGAAGCTAGAACATTGTCACCCGACACTCAATCATCATGTAGTTGTTGGGAAATAAAATGGATCGATGTAATATATATGATACAATATGAAGTATATGATTGCAAATAAAAAATAAGATTAAAGACAAAGAATTGATTGGTAGAGGAACAGAGTATTTTATTCAATTAATGAATATGTAGAAAATAAATACAATAACTGTGTCTACACTGTTCTTCTATATTTCAGTAATACAATACTTGTGAAAAGAGTCTATTATTTATGGGGAAGCATTCCAAACTCTAGAAATACCACAAAGGTGGAAACAAGATAAAAATAATATGAAATATAGAAAACAATATTTTTTTCAATAAAAGTACTTGGAATAAAGGAAACAATATTTTTTCAATAAAGCGAGTGTAATAAAGGAAAAATTATTTTTCCCAAAAAATCCAATCTAATTTGGGTCAACAAACCCAACAATCTCCATCTTAATACAAATTTCGATACAACGAATTAACTTCCAAGATTTTTCTACCTGGAAAAGTAAATACAAACGTAATGAAAATTCAAACTTTTCAACAAAAAACCAAACTTTCTCTAACATAAAAATACTCATTCTCTTCGACGATATCCAACACAGATTTATGAACTCAGGTTTCCCAAAA
>NW_019262723.1:8862-12638 GCF_002742605.1 Olea europaea var. sylvestris | reverse complement strand
CCAAAAATTTCTCAATATAATTTACATAATTTTATTAGGAAATTTTATATGCGGTATGACGTCAAATTTTATTTTTTATTTTACGTAAAAAATTCTTAATAAATTTTTTATCACTTCATAGGGGATTATAAAATGTTATACTACTTTTTCATCTTGATTATTTTTATATTTGAAACAAATTTATATATAAAAGAAATTCAATCATTTTTAGGATTTTTTTTAATTATTATTACCTTTTCCTCACGATCAATTAATTTTTTTCAAATGACGTCAAAAATTTTATTAGGAAATTTATTAGATTATTTTCTTAAAAAATAATTGATTGAGAGGAAAAAAATAACAATAAAAAAATCCTAAAAATGATTATATATATATATATATATATATTTTTTTTTTTAAATGTAAAAATAATCAAGTTCAAAAAGAAATATAACAGTTTATAACTCATATAAAGTAACGAAAAAAATTTCATCGCTTTTTTTAAAAATTTGATCATCACCAAAATCTCTACATCCGTCCCTGTGTATGACCAACTTTTTAATGTGACGAGTTTGTCCTAATAATATTGCCATTCGTGAAAATGGCGTACAAGTTCATTAACTATTTACACGTTGAGGGCTAACATGTAAATTCGAATAGCAAAATTTATGGACTAATTATAAAATTTCCTAGAGAAAAAACAAAGAGTGGAAGAATCTTAAACCCTAGATACCCTCACGCGCAGATCACGTGACAATAACAAAGATGAGTAGGGCGCCGCAATCGCGAACCCACGAGAAATAACCCCTAATACCCTTTACTTTACGGTCAGATCACTCGCCACGTCACTGATCCGCGTCAATTCTCAATTCAACGGTTCAGATAAACTCACGTTCTCCCCTCAGAAAACACACCTCCACCTCGTTCTTTCGCCCTTTATTCCCCTCACAAAAAATTCCCTAATTTTCAAAAAATTAAAAATATCAGTATTAAAATTTTCTGATTTTAGCTCGAGGAAATATGGCTGTGCTCGAAGACGATGAAAAATTTGAGGAAAAAATTGAGGAGGAGGTGGACGGTGAAGGTGACAACGAGGACGACGGCGAAGGAGAAGAAGAAGACGACAGCAGTGATGAGGAGGAAGAGGAGGACGTAGAACCGGAGAGTGGCGGTCGGGGACCGGCGCAGCCTGTATTTGGTGACGACGAAGAGGATGAGACTGTAGAAAACGAAGAAGATGAGGATGACGACGACGACGACGACGACGATGATGACGACGACGAGGACGACGACGAAGATGAAGAAGAAGAGGTAATAATACTCTGTATTTTTACATGTATATGTACTTTATTATGATTTTTCTACGTATTTTTTGATTTTTTTTGGGTGTTTGCAATAAATTTTTCGTTCTTTTGGCATTATTTTATTTTAGAACGAGTAGATCTGGAGTTTTCTACACCTACTATGCATATCGGCAGGTGTATATACGTATAACTTTTTTTGTTAATCTTTTTTGGGTATTTTTGCATTAATTTTTGTTCAAACTAATAGATCTGGAGTTTCTTATAATTATAATCAGCTTTTTGTTGACTAGAAATTGTAATTATTGCCTTTTTGAGGGTTTATTCGCTTTCGTTTATAGCAAGCAGGGTCAGTTGTTTGTTTTTCCTTTTAGGCCTCTTGCTAAAATGGTCCTGTTTGGTTCTGGATCTGTCCTTTTGGGACTACTTTCTGGTCATTCCAGATTTTTTTGGGCATGTTAAAAGTAAAAATGCACTTTCTTGAAAGTGAATTTAGTATTTTATATTGGAACTTGTACATGTACTTGGTTTTTAATGGAATTTTTACTTTTTATTTTGTTAAAAATGACCCCTAAAGACAAATATTGATCTGTATGGACACTTGAATTCTATGAAGCCTTAGGATAAATTCAAATTTGTTTGAGTCTAAGATCTTCTGGGAACCCATTGGATTGATCTAATAAGTGATTTTGTAAAAAGTGATATTTTTGTAGAATGTACGATTAAAAATGAGTAAGTTTAAAACGAGGGCTTTCGGTTAAGAAGGATTGAGGTGTACGTCCGATTGATAGAGTCAGCCTGTTTGCTTTTGGGTGTTAATGTATTAACTTCTCCATGAAAATCTTGTGCACAATAGGGGAAAATTTTCTTTTATGTTATACACCACGGAGTATGGTCGTATGATGAGATTTATGATTAATAATGCAGGAGGATCTGGGCACGGAATACCTAGTTAGACCAGTTGGTCATGCCGAGGATGAGGAAGACGCTAGTGATTTCGAACCCCAAGAGAATGGAGATGTTGAAGAGGATGATGAAGAGGACGATGATGGAAAAGTTGAGACACCACCAAAGAGAAAACGAGCAAGCAAAGATGACTCTGATGATGACTCTGATGATGATGATGGTGGAGAGGACGATAATAGACCATCCAAGCGGTAGATTGATGGGTCGACCCCATGTTGGTTGGGTCAATCACTGTCGTTTATTTAGTTAATACATCGCTAGATCTATCGGATGACGAGGATATGCAATGTCCTCTTCTTCCTTGATGTATTATCATGGCACACTATTGTTAGGTTACTTAAGTTGTCAATTCTGTCTTTTAGTATCTAGATTGTCCTAGGTTGGATATTTCATGGTTTAAATATTGACTAGCTGTTTATTTGGAGATTTCTTCCCATTTATGTTTTACAATAATAATACGGGGGTAAATTTCATCGTGGTCGTTGAAGTTTCAGCCAACTCTCTATTGGGCGATTAAGTTTAAAAATTTGTTTCAATTGGATTACAGAATTGAATTTCTGTTTCAAACTTAACTACATTATTTGTCACATTTTTTATGTAAGTAATTTTTGTATTTTTCAGTTGATGGTCATATTGTGACTAATTTTTTCGATTGTGCTACATGTATATAATAAATTTATATAAAAATTTACATATATACCCTTGTTTGAGTTTTATTTTTTGAAAAAAATACATTTTTAAACAATATTTTAACATCATTTTACCCAAACATTTTTAATAAAGTGATATTACATGCAAATTTAAAATTTTTTTTTAATTTTTTATCCATACATTTTCCATTTAATACACTATTCAAAATTTAGTCTTACGAAAGGAATGGGCTTCAAACAAGAACATAATGTGGTATGGATTTCTTCAACCAAGTAATAATAAAAAACTTCACATTTTCATTTTAACACATCATCTATATATAAATTATTACGTAATTATTTACGTACAAGTTGCATTATTCCTAATTTTTTATGTAAGTGCTATGTGGTGTTATAAATAAATTGCTGAAAGGTTACAAGTTTAAGAAATGATTATTATTATTATTTTAAATAATTTTACACGGTGTAGTGGTATCAAGTGATGATATGGAAGTAATATTACAAAAACTTGTAGGATTAATGAAACAAGGGTATATTTGATTGCAAGCATTGAAAAAAAGTTCTTGGTAAATAAAAATTATTAATTAAATATGTTTAATCAGTTTAATTTTCAACCTAAAAAATGTCATACTTATCCATCTTTCATTAGTGGGTAGGTGCGAGAGAAGAGGATACATGAGAGAAAGAGAGTGAATTGCATGAAAAATAAAAATTTATCACACATAATAAAAATTTCCTACTTTTTAACCACATTTTTTTTTTTTCAAAAAATCATTATTCTAAACCTCATTTTTCCCGAAAAACTATTTTTAATAAAAGACTACCAGAGGCTATGTATTATTGTCCTAATATAAAACTTAATTCGAGTAATCAAGTTGAG
>NW_019262723.1:0-1139 GCF_002742605.1 Olea europaea var. sylvestris | reverse complement strand
TGTGATTAAAAAGTAGGAAAAAATTATAAATTTACGTGTAATATTATTTTATTAAAAAATATATGGTTAAAAATGAGTTTGGAAGGAAAATGAGTTTTAGAAAACGAGGATTAAACAAGAATTTTAAGAGTCTCTAATCTCTGTGCAATAGATACGTTCACTTGCTGCTGCAGTGTTTCACTTTAACAAAAGGGAAGCAATTTATGTTCTGTATGACCATCACCAAAATGAATTTTACATTAAGCAAAAGATTTCGAATTCAATTATGAATAATCAAAACCAGAGAAAGAGAGAATAATTAAATAGAATGAACCTCAGATGTCCAAATTCTTGATATGCAAATTGTGCAACAATATCCTTCACAATTGGACTCAAATCGGCCTGTTTAGCGCCGATAGGAGGCGGACCGCCCCTGGCGAGACTCGGAGCCAACTTATCCAAGCCTTGGCCGAAAGCTCCCCATGAGAAGAATTCAGCTTCCAAGTACTCTAAATTTAAGGGGAATTCCACTAGATCAACGTCGGATTTTGGTAATTTTTCTGCATCACTCTCTACGGATAACACGGTGGAGCTGCCGAGGCAGTAGACGAGGAGGAGGAGAAGGAAAAGAGGCTTTAACGCGTCGGCGGAAATGGACAATGCCATGAGAAGAAGATGAATGGATAGTTTTGTTGTATCGTACTTCAGTTTCGATTTCTTCACCTATATATACACGGGATATTTATTCTGTTCGATGCCACGTGTCAAGAAAATATGAAGTCTAAAATTTGTAATAAAGCCACGTTTATACTGAAGCGTAAAAGTAAGTTACACGAGAAAGGGAGAGAGAATAGGATGTTCTATTGACATTTTCATGCATTGTGAGGTGGTAGTTGAGTTTAGGAATTTTCATACAAATATTTCCTTCTTCCTTTTTTTTTTTTTTAATTATTATTTTGTCGATTGCCTCATGAATATATGAATTAATAGTGTGTTTGATAAAATGGACGATGAAATATTGAAAAGTATAGAAGAAAATTTGAAATTTAAAATTTTTATTATACAGTTTGTTGACACATAAAAATTCAGCCCAAATCGAATGACCCAAGGAATGAAGCCCAATTGGAGAATCCCCAAATCAGATAGCCCAAAGAACGAAG
>NW_019262722.1:32892-35748 GCF_002742605.1 Olea europaea var. sylvestris | reverse complement strand
AACAAAGAGTTGTCAGCTTAATGATCTGGGAGTTATATGGAAATACAATTGATAATAGTATCTACCCAAATATTATATTAGGGTTTGTTGAGTACACTCAAGGTCTTGATATAATAGATGGGATCCCAGCCCACTGGGAGTCAAGCACGAATTCCATAAATTTATGTGAGAGGGTCATAAATTTTATTTAAACAGTGGGAGCATAATTAATTTAACAAAAGTCCATGTTAAATTAATTAATGCATTTTATATATTTTATTCTTTTCCTTTTCGTCATTTACATTTATATTGAATCTGAGTAACCATATGTTTTGAATGGCATACTAGATGCCAACAACCAAACTATATTTTCTTAATTGACACTGCAATTTGAAAATTATTCTTATGCATGAGAAAGTTGGTCACGTCCTTGAGTAGCCCCTTCCAGAGACACCTGGTGATGACTCGATTAAGGAAGAGGTGGCTACTATAGTAAACGCAGTGATGATAATAGTACTGCAACGTATATGATACTTGCAACTATGTCACTGAGTTACAAAAGCAACTCGAGAGTATAGATGTTAACACATAATTCTTCATTACAAAGAGTTGTATGATAATAATCATGTGTGGAAGGATATGAGACTTCCAAACAACTATACCGGTGCAAAATGTCAGAGTAATCTTCAATCGATGCTTAGACACTGAAGATGATTGATGTTGAGAAATGTCTCAACTGTATTCAATCATAAACCATGAACTAAGTAGTGACTTGGTTCTGTAATCTCTGTCAGCTAAAGTTATTCACAACTAATTATGAATTTAACGTGAATAAGCTCGAATGCAAAAATATTAAATTGCTTAACATGCTTAGGACTGTTAACCCCTTTATCAAAGTTGCTAGTGGACAACCCATTGATTCATCTAAAGATATTAAGAGGAAGTCTAAAAGGGCTTTGTAAAAGCACCCAATATGGTTAAGACAGTATAAGCAAAAGGACAAATACCAAATCTAATGACCCTTGGTTTCATTATAAAATGAAAGGTCATTGGAAGGAATATTGTATGGCTTACGTCTACTTCGCGACTTTCTTAGGTATATGATACCAGGTGTAAATATCGTATTTATACAAATATGGAGAAACTAAAAAGAAGTAGACCACTGTGAAAGGGAGAAGTTGACATACACGTTGGAGATGAGCAAATGTTGCTACATTACCTGTATGAATATACTTCTTACCATTGCCTTTTGGTTTAGTATTGAAATTACAGAAATGTCATTTTATGCCAACTATAGCTAGAACATTAAAATGAATTTCATGTTCAGACATGAACTATTTTAATGTTAAGGACAATTGTTGTTCTTGTTTATCTCGTTAAAGATCCTAATGGCTATGGTAAATTATAAAACGACATTTATATTCTTTAATACTAAAGATTCTATAATAAGTATAGGAATTATAAGGCATAAATACTATAATCTAATTATTACCAAAATCTGGCATGACAGACTTTGTCATTTGGATGAAATGTAATTCCAAAGTTACATAAAGATGTATACTTGGGATTAATTGATTTTGACAAAAAAAACAAATTATGCATGTTTGGTACATTGACCAAATCTTCTTTTATTTGAAAAGAAGAAAGATCAGCATAATTATTGGTCTAATGCATAGTGATGCATATGGACTCATGTCAAAAGATGTCAGGTAATGTTTCTCTTATTTCATCAATGATCATGTATTCTTGATGACAATTCAAACATGAAACTCTTGAAAAGTTTAAGGGATTCACACTAGAATTAGAGAAACAAATAGGTAAAGATACCTTCACATTAAGATTCGATCAAGTGAGAGTATCTTAAAGATAAAATTTAGATTATCTAAAAGAGAATGAGATTCTCGTGCAGTGGACTCCTTCATATGCACTGCAGCAAGGTGGTGTATCTAGAAGGAGAAATCGTTAATTATTACATATAATGCGATTAATAACGAGCCATGCAAATTTCTCAAAAATTGTTTTGAGATCACGCATTGATTGCAGTGTGCAACACACTAGACCATATCCCATCTAAATTGGTTAATAGAACTCCATACAAGTTATGGAAAGACAATAGTCCCAATTTATCTTATATGAAAGATTGGGGCCATGACGCTTAATTGAAGCGCCTTAAATCGGATAAGTTTGAGACTAAATCCGATAAATACATATTTGTGAGATATTCAAAGGAGACAATTGAATATAAATTCTATTATCATGAAGAAAGTCTTCGTCTCACGACATATCATCTTCTTAGAGAAAATGTTTACTCTAGGAAAGGACAGTGGGAGTAAAATAGAATTTTGAAAGAGTTCAAAAGTCCACAGATATAGTTAACCAAGTAGATAAATCTGAGTTTGATCCCATATCTGATACGGGACATACTTTGGATCAGGAAGTAAAGACTCCTGAGGACATGACAGCTCTATGTGAATCTAATAGGCTCATTCGACTTTCAAGAAGGTGTGAATCATTAATCAGTGATCCAAGATAATGAACCTGCTAGTTGCAACAAAATAAAGTCAAGTGTTGACTTAAAAGAGACAGCAAGAGGCCATGAAACTCGACGCAAGTGGACAAGGTTTGGACCTTGGTCATGCCTCCTAATGGAATAAAGCTCATAAGCTTTTGTAAATAGTTTACAAAAGAAAAGGTCGATATGGATATGAATATCCATATATACAAAGCAATGCTAAAAGCAAAGGTTAAATGTTGACCTTGGTGAAATAGTTCTCCTATAGCCTTGCTTAAGTCCATTCGGGTTTTGCTTGCAGCAGTTGCATATCGTGACTATAGGTTAAGAGAAGTCTCTTGGAGCTGAAATCTTAGATTTGATGA
>NW_019262722.1:32476-32657 GCF_002742605.1 Olea europaea var. sylvestris | reverse complement strand
TGCTTAACTCATCCCAATTTACATAGATGAAATCTTGAGAAGATTTCATATGGAGAGACTGGTTTACTCTTAAGCGGTATGTTGGAAAGGTTCCAAACGTGAAGCAGCCGTTGATTCAATAGTAGAAACATAATACATGAATATTTCAGAAGTAGCAAAGAGTTGCAATATGGATCATGAT
>NW_019262722.1:13121-31476 GCF_002742605.1 Olea europaea var. sylvestris | reverse complement strand
GAAGGGATTATAGTTTCACGGTAAACGAACGAATTTGGTTTTGTCATACTACGTGACATTTCCCGTCACATGTATTACCCTGACACATTGCTAGATGTCAATCAGGGACGGCGAATGTGAATTGACGATAAATTAAAAGGGTGTTTTAATTTATCAATTTTGATTAGATCAAAATAATATTTCACGTCGTTAGGCATCGTGGTCGGGAACCTAATGGGTCACACACAAAAGAGAATTGGAAGATTGCAAATTGCCAATTGGTTAATTTAACAATCGTTGAATAAATTAATTAATTGGATTTGTTATTTATATTTTCGAATTAATTAATTGGATTAATTAATTCACGGACCGGGTTTAATTAATTGGATTAATTAATTATTGGACCGGACCGGGCCGAGCCTGTTTGGGTTTATATAAATACATAACTAGGGTTTGAGGTCCATTAATGTTTTCATTATTCTTGCTGGCACAAGAAAAAACCCTAGAGGCTGCAATCATATTCTCTGTGTGGATCACCGTTGGAGGCTGGACAATTGGACAGCTTTGGTGGCGAATCAAAGTTGTGGAACGAAAAGAAAAGCAAAAGGATTGTAGATCTGGAAAAGGTACAATCTTATCACAATTCCTAACCAAACACAATGAGATCTATTGGATGGGAATCGAAAATTATTTTAAATTTCGCTATGCATGTATAAGTAGATTCCCAACCTTATCCACCAATAAAATATGCAAAATCTGTAAATTATTGATAATTATGCACTGGGCAAATGAGTAGAATTTACGATAACTGGGAGAGGCTTGTTGGAGCCACGTTAGATCGAGAGGAGCTTCGGGAACTTGCTCGTGCCCCCAGCCTCAGCTCTATTTCTTCGGATTTCAGTTCCAGGTTCAGTTCCTCCGTTCACGATCGTATTCCAGTAAACCTGAAGGTGCGTCTCTTATGCTTTTGGTGAGTTAAGAGGCAGGGAAATATTAATTATTAGGCTTAGGATGGAAACTAATTAGCTTACTTAAGAATCCCGAATTATCTGTTAAGGTTCTTTAGAGGGATTAAATTGTATTGTTATTATTTTTTTGACTTTGTCTTGTTTGATTACTAGTAAGGTGAGTCTTCAAGTATATTTCAGTAGATTACCTTTGCATAATTTCTGAAATTTTCAGTGTGTTATAAAGTTCTGTTCCTTATGTTTCATTCGCACAGAATGATTTCACTTCCTCAATGCCTCAATGGCATGTCTCGTAAAATAAGAAAATTAGTATAAATAACACGAACATGAAGTTCTTTAAAAATAGCTGATGCCTTTATAATAGAAATATTAAAGAACATGTAAAAATTAGTTTCGCATGTATGTGGATTTTGATGATGGTTAAATCGTGATACATCTATGTTCTTGTTTTTTTCTTTCCTTTTTTTCCCTGTACTTTATACTACCATATTGGCCACTTCAAATTTTGTGTGTTTTGAGCATTGGAGTCTTTCAGCTTATTGTCTTTGTTTGAGTGATGATTACATAAAATCTTTTACTAGTGACAGAGTAGTGTGATTGATTTTGCACTTCCAAAATGTACATTTAGAGAAGTATTTACATAAATTCATGTTTATGTTTTCTGTCATTTGAAATATGCCATAATTCATGCAACAAACTTGTATCAATATTTGGCTCTCTGCCCTTGTTCCTGTAATATGGCATCTAGAGTTCTCAGCAAATCCTACAATTCTTCAGCTCCCTCCAGCCCAAGTACTCTGTTTTATGATGGAGACAGTAGTGGTGAGAACCTTCGTAAGCCAAGATCTGAAGATGGGGAGCCTAATGTTAAGCGATTCCATTCAAAGAATTGAAGAATGCTACCAGAAACTTTAGACATGACAGCATTTTAGGGGAAGGGGGATTTGGTCCTGTTTTTAAGGGATGAATCAACGAGCACACGCTTACTGCTGCAAAGCCGGGATCTGGAATGACCGTTGCTATCAAGAAGTGGAATCCCAATAGTTGGCAACTCTGATGCTCGGACTCTTCGAAATAGTTGGAGTACCCGTGTCGAACACGACACGACATGGGTATGGATATGAGATATGTGTCGGATCCTCCAAATTTTAATCGGACACTTCGTTTTTGGTCTTCTTCTTTCTTTTCTTTTTTTTTTCCTTTCCTTTTCTTCTTTCCCATTTCTAATTAGTTCTCCACTAAGTCCAAATTATAATCAAGTCCCTTATTTGCTATTTTATATAACATTTAATAATGTCTATAATTGAAAACTAAACCCCATAATCTATTTTATTCGTCTCAACTCCTTACTCAATATCCATTTCCTTCTTTGTGAATAATAGATTTTGATTTATTCAAAATGACTTCTTGATTTAGTAAAAAAAAATTGAACCTTGAAAGACGTATCCACGTACCTGTGTCAAATTGGACTCTTTTTAACCATGTCCCCGTTCTTATATTTTAGAAAATAGAAGATCCGACACCTAGATATGTACCCATATCGGATACCTGTACCCGAGTCCGAGCATCATAGGTTGGCAAGGGTACACGGAATGGTTGGTAGGTTCTTTTTATGCAGTCTTTGTGAGTCTTATGACATAGTTATACAAAACTTACGGTAAGCCCACAATATTTTGCGGACGGAGGTGAATTATCTGCGCCGGTTTCATCATCCAAACGTGATTAAACTTATTGCTTACTGCACCGATGGTGACAACCTGCTTTTGGTATATGAGTTCATGCCAAAAGGAAGCCTTGACAATCACTTGTTCAGAAGTAGGTTGCACCAAAATAACTTCTTATATGATGTCTTGGTTGCTTAACATTTCAGTCTGTTTATGAACAACCCTTCAATATTTTTCTCCATTGTCATATTTGTTATTTAATAATCCATGACCATGAGGCATTCCTTAATGTAACGGCTGTATGTCATTTTTGTACTTGTTTCATACGTGATTATTTGTAGGATATCCATGACTAACTCTTGGATATAATTTAAAATGTTATATGTTGTATTTGTGCCATGAGGATCTCAATCATTTCCATATTTTTAGTAGTTTTCCTTTTGTAGACCCGTATAGAAAGCCATTACCTAATATAGTTATGGAATGCTTGGCGGATAGTTTTTGGTCGTGGCTTCTGAAAAGAACTCTGTGAATCACTACTTTAAATGTCTGGGGACTTTGGATTTTTCACTCCCTTCACTGCAAGTTGTTCTGGAACCTAAGTGGCTCTTGCATTTCAAGCTGCTTCCCGTAAAAATTAACTCCACACTGTTTAGTAGGACCGAAAACAGGGCCCAGAGCTATCCAAACCATTTATTTTTTTTATACATATAAAGAAAATGATGTATAATTGAATACACGGGGTTATATCATTTTTTTACTAATTCTCCAGAAATTTTGAAGCAACATTAGAACATAGAAATAAAAACAATGGGTGACATTTGGTATTGATTTTCTTTCACGGGTGGGCATCAGTGTCTTTCTTGGTCTACTAGAATCAAGGTAGCAGTTGATACTGCTGGAGGCCTTTCTTTCTTGCATGATGCTAAAAACAAAGTCATACATCGACATATTAAGTCTTCTAACATTCTTTTGGATAAGGTCTGTTCCTTGGATATACTTTGTTGTCTTCTTGTATTGGTTTTCACCTAAGGTTGTTGTTTGCATAGAAAGTAATAGCCTTGTTACATTATGGGCAGGATTTTAATGCCAAGTTGTCCGATTTTGATCTTGCTAAAGAGATGCTACCTGATCATATGACTCATATATCCACTTGAGTTATGGGTACATATGGCTACGCTGCACCTGAATACATAGCCACAGGTTTGGCACGACAAAATAATTCTCCACTCCTTTTGCACTTTAAAATCATATTTATCATTAATTCAGCCATATTAAACTCGTTGCTGATGTACAGGTCATTTGACGTATAAGTGTGATGTATATGGCTTTGGAGTTGTTTTGTTAGAATTACTATCTGGATGTCGGGCTATTGATAGATCTATTAGTAAAAATCAAGTCCTGGTGGATTGGGCAAGACCATATTTGTCTAAGAAAAAAGTGCATCGAGTTGTGGACAGCAAATTGAAGGGCCAGTACCCTCAGGAAGGAGCAGTAATTGTTTCAAATCTTGCTTTGCAGTGCACAAGTCAGAATCCCAAAAGCAGGCCGCTTATGGAAGAGTTTTTAGCAGCATTGGAACCACTACAAGGTTCATATGAAAACAGAAAATTTAGATTCTTCTAAATTTGCTCTGTCTGCTAAATCTGAATATGATACCTTTGGAGTCTCTACAATCATTGGATTAAACTTGTTTATGGTAAAAGATCAGTAAGTCAGATTTAATTATTGGCAAAATCTTTTCCTTATCATTTTTGTCCGCTTATGTTTCAAATTTTTGTTGTATGTATGTTACTTCTAGATCTGATCACATAATTCTGGGTAGTCTATCCATTCTGGAAAAAGGGCTTAATCTCTCACTACATCAGGACATGCGTCAATTTTTTAATCCACCATCAATTCTGAGGTTATGCAACTAAACACTATTTCCCTTTTTCCTATTTCAAATTTTCTTGCATTTTGGTCTTTGTAATTAGATTCAATATTGAATGATACGACTCCTTTTGTCTAACATGGGATGAGAGCAAGTTTGGATCTTGACCTAGATTTGCAACCACTTCCTTTTTCTGCTAAGCAGACGTCTGCCGCTCATCTGGCCAATTTGTTTTGGACGTCATCTTGTTCTTTTGTAGCCTTTAGTTTTTCTTTTTGTTTCGTGTTGCCTTTGTTTTGGTGGATCTGATTTTTGGCTACGACGGTGGCAGTGACTGTGACTGTGACAATCTTCTCATTTGTTTAGGCTCCAATTTGCTAACTCTTGTGTTGCTTTCAGTTTCAGTTGATGATGATACGCCAGTTCTTTTGCACGATTTTCTTCAATTTGTGTTGTGCCTCCTTGTCCAGTTTGTGCATTACTCAATAACTTTAAGTTACAGTTACTGATACTCAGTTCATTATCAAATCTACAATATTACGTCAAATTGTTCCTCTATGTTGCTATTTCCAATTGTTAATTTAACATTCTTTAGGTCATTCTATTAATCTTTTTTGGTATGTAAAAATGGCATCTGACCTTAATGGATTTAGCTATCCTAAGCACTAAGGGTCTGCCTCGGAGTTTTGGGTTCGGGTGTAGGTTTTAAATGATTTTGAGGGTCCAGTACATGCTTGAGAGTATATTATCTAATGATTCTAAAAGTTTTGCAAAAGAATAAAATTACATATATGCTCATATATATAAAAAAGTAGGCATTTGTAACAAATGTGAAGTAAATGTGTATGTTACCCAATAGCTCAGTGGGCAGAATGAGGAGAGGGTTTGGCAAATCATACCAATAAAAAAAAGCATGTTCCCTTCAGATAAGACGTATTGTGGGCCATTACTCCCCATCCCAAGAATAATTGAAGAAAGTTATTTCTAGTTACTGACATTAGCATAATATTTTAAAAAAAAAAAAAAGAATCTACATGCTTGAGAGTATATTATCTAATGATTCTAAAAGTTTTGCAAAAGAATAAAATTACATATATGCTCATATATATAAAAAAAGTAGGCATTTGTAACAAATGTGAAGTAAATGTGTATGTTACCCAATAGTTCAGTGGGCAGAATGAGGAGAGGGTTTGGCAAATCATACCAATAAAAAAAAGCATGTTCCCTTCAGATAAGACGTATTGTGGGCCATTACTCCCCATCCCAAGAATAATTGAAGAAAGTTATTTCTAGTTACCGACATTAGCATAATATTTAAAAAAAAAAAAAAAGAATTGGAATGTATAATTAACACATAAATCGAGGGCTGTGCGGATCCTTAGATATATATGAAATAGAATAAAGATGGACAAAACTACTTACTTTCCCGAGCGAAGTGAACCACCCAAACCTCGTGGAGGTCTCTCTTTTCCAGTCAGTGAAGATTCTTACTCTCCCAAAACCTTTCTCATGGCTTGTAAATGTATATCAATATGTCCCACTACAGACACAGGAAAATGCAATTCGTTGGAATTGAGTATATTAGGGTTTGTTTGGGAGGGATTTTGAAAATTGATTTTTTGACCGTTAGAAGAAAAGTGAGGTTCATCTGTGAGAGAAGAAGTCAAAAATTACGGCTGACATGGTGAAATAACAGTCAAAAAATCAATTTTTTTGGGTAAAAAAATCCCTCCCAAACAGGCTATTGTCTTGGAAAGAAAATCACTTGGGAAGAACTCTTTAAGTCCGCTGGCTATTGTCTTTGAGTAATGCTTCATTCCAGGGCATAAAAGAAAGCTTATTATAGCATTGTTCCCCTATCGACTGATTCTAATGTTCGAAAAATGATGCTTTTGACATCAACTTTAGGAAATATATTATATACCTATGATTTTATTTATTTTTTAATACAAGTGATTTTTTTACATTTTATATTTTATAAGTAAATTTTATCTTACTAATAGTATTTTTTACTTTGTAAGCCTTTTTTAATATAAAAATGAATTTTTATCTTTGAAGTGATTTTATAGTTATAAAGTAATTTTTTTTAATTATTTTGATTTTATTTATAAACAATTTTTATATGTATAATTAAAATTGGGAATCATCCCCAATTATTATATATCTCTCCCTATTAAAATTTTAAAAAATTACTATTTTTATCCACGTCACAGTCCATATTGTCCTTATTAAATTCAATAATTTAAACATTGTACATCCACATAATTTTTAACTATCTAGTTAACACTAAATCTATCCTTATTACAATTTCAAATTTTTAAAAAAAATACTATATCGATCCTCGTTACACAACATCAACTTTCTCACAATTCAACAATTAATTATAGAGACCAATTGTCAGTGTTTTAAAAAGAGTATTGCGTGGTGATGCATGGAGGTCAAATTTCAGTCAAGGTGAGCCTACGCGAGGTCTAAAAGTAAAAAAATGTTTTCTTATTTTAATATTATTTTAAATTTTTAATCAATCTGAAAATCACTTAATAATTAAAATAACACCTCCAAACATCTAAAATAGATTTATAAGAATTTTATACATTTTTTTTCAAAGCTTTCAACAAAAAAGATAAATTTCATGAACCATAAACCCCTATAATCACTGCTATCCTCAATGCGACATAAACTTTATTATTTTATAAAAATTGTGGATGAAAATAATGACTTTCGAAGCAAATCATAAAATTCTAAACCGAAAATAATAACAGAAAAAAATTTGAAAAATAAATAAAATCCATACATTAGGTATGCGGATCTTCTTCAACATCTCAATCAACTTTTCTTATTTTCTGATGTATTATAGCTTACTCTTTCTTCTTTGACCCCCCTCGGATGCATGTCTCTTTGGGCTCAATAGAGTGCGACTTATTACATGTGTCAAACCATTATTAACTCGAATTACCTTCTTAATCGAAATGATTTGTTGGAAAATTAGGGCTCCTTCCTTTTTTGTTCATGGTTGGATACAAATTAGCATAAATGGGAAATAATAAGAATAAAGAGTAAAAGACGATAAAATTCTAAAAATATAGGGTATTTACTATTTCTCAGATAAAGTTATTTTTTGACTTTTTGCCTTTTTGCTATATATTCAGCAGATTATGATGTATATGATTACACAAACAAAAACATGATTAAAAGTAAAGAATAAAATTAATAGAGGAACAGAGCATTTTATTGACAACCAATAGAAGAGAATACAATTTCAGCAATAATGCTTCTCCTAAACTGAATAGAAGAGCAACATACCTAACCCTAAAAATAGCATAAAGATGAAAATAATATAAAAAATAATATAGAATAAAGAAAATAATAGTTTTTAAATAAAATCACGTGAAATAAAGGAAATAATATTTTCCAATAAAATTACGTGAAAATAAGGAAATAATATTTTTCCAAAAAATCCAACCTAATTTGGGTTACAAAATCTAACAGTCTTCTTCTTGATCCAAATTATGATGCAATGAATGATGCTTCAAAATTTTTTCACATGGAAAAATAAGTCCGACTGAAACGAAATAAACCGACATCTTCATTTAGAACCAAAATCCTCCATCTCAGAAGAAACGCTTTATCTTTTTCACAATATCCACAAATGATACCTGAACCCAACTCTGGGTTCTCAAAATTTCACAAGGAATTCAAAATTTATCAAATAGGATCAAAGCACACATTGTAACAAAATTTACATCGAGTGCTTTGATTGAAGGCACTTTGCTAGACTTGACACCTTCAAACTCTTGCAAAGTATGAACACCAACATCTGCAACACTGTACCTATTCTCTATAGTCCTTCATTAGCAAATGAACCCGATGGAACTGCGAACGATGGTGGCAAAGCGGATTTATCCATATTACCCAACTCTCCCGAATATTGTTCTTCAACGACTCAGTGTCAAACCCCTAAGGTACTGTACCAAACTTAAATCCATCACAGTACTGAACCTATCTAGATGTTTCCTCACTAATTTTGCGCATCGTTGCAAGATGTATAACTGAGACTTCTTCCCCCCCTCCTATACAATCTGGACACCCTTTCGGACCTTCGAGACTCTACCTCTACTAGAGAACGTGTATCCATTTGAATCCAGGGTACTCAGCGAGATGAGATTTTTTCTTAAGTTTGGAATATGTCGAACCTGACCAAGTGTTCTTACTGTTCCATCCAACAACTTCAATCTTACCCTTCTAATTACAACTACCCTATAAAATTTATTGTTTCCCATGATAACAACACCTTTCTTCGTCGTTTCATACGTTTCAAACCAGGCCCTATTGGGATTCATATGGAACGAACACCCTAAATCCAAAATCCACTCTTCATTAGGCTTGGATTCCATGTTAGATACAATTAACATCACATCTCTGCCATCAAAAAAGTCCTCAACAATGTTTTGTCTCGTCCGAATGATCTGATTGCTTCATACGATTTGTAGCTGATTACCTTTACCTTTACCTTGACCCTTCAACTTGTTGCAATCCTTTTTGATGTGTCCTTTCCTCCTGCGATAGAAGCATACTTGATTGCTGAAGTTCACCCTCAACGTACACTCCATCAATTACCATGAATAATCAGAGCTTTCTCATCTCTAGATCCAGCTCCAACAAGATGCTTCATCTTCTCCTTTAAGAATAGAGTATCATAAACGTCATCAATGGTGAGTGTGTAACAACTGTACAAAATTGTGTCCCTGAATGACAAATACGAAGTGGGCAGTGAGCACAGCATGATCAAGGTCAAGTCCATTTTATCATATTTTACCTCTAACATTTCCAGATCAGTGATGATTTCCTTGAACACAGTCAAATGGTCCTCTAAAGACCATCCTTCTGCCATGCGATGAGAATATAGCATCTACTTTATATGCAACTTGCTTATCAAACTCTTTTTCATGCATATTTACTCTAGTTTAAACCATAATACACTAGCTGTCTTCTCCTTTAATACATCCTGAAGCATGTTGTTAGAAAGATGAAGAAGTATTTGCGAAAGAGCCTTCTGATCCCTCTGTTGCTTCTCCTCTGTTGTCCAAGTTGTGGCATCTTATCAAACCCTAACAATGCATCATTCAAGTCCATCTATGCTTACATTGCTCTCATTTTTACTTGTCACAATGAAAATCTTGTAGTACGATCCAAAAGAGAAATTTTATACTTCATGACTGTCATCGATAACAAAAACCTCGAACAAAATTCGCAACCAATAACATTTGACAAAGGAATAGAGCATTTTATTGAAGAGCCATAGATTTATAGGAGTATACCAAACCCTAAAAATACCATAAAGATGAAAATAATATAAAAAATAATGTGGAATAAAGGAAATAATAATTTTTCAATAAAATCACGTGAAATAAAGGAAACGATATTTTTCAATAAAATCACGTGAAAATAAGAAAATGATATTTTCCAAAAATTCCAACCTAATTTGGATCACAAAATCTGACACGACATTGTAAAATTACTTTAAATAACCTGGACTTCTCTCCATGTCGAAGGGATTATAGTTTCACGGTAAACGAACGAATTTGGTTTTGTCATACTACGTGACATTTCCCGTCACATGTATTACCCTGACACATTGCTAGATGTCAATCAGGGACGGCGAATGTGAATTGACGATAAATTAAAAGGGTGTTTTAATTTATCAATTTTGATTAGATCAAAATAATATTTCACGTCGTTAGGCATCGTGGTCGGGAACCTAATGGGTCACACACAAAAGAGAATTGGAAGATTGCAAATTGCCAATTGGTTAATTTAACAATCGTTGAATAAATTAATTAATTGGATTTGTTATTTATATTTTCGAATTAATTAATTGGATTAATTAATTCACGGACCGGGTTTAATTAATTGGATTAATTAATTATTGGACCGGACCGGGCCGAGCCTGTTTGGGTTTATATAAATACATAACTAGGGTTTGAGGTCCATTAATGTTTTCATTATTCTTGCTGGCACAAGAAAAAACCCTAGAGGCTGCAATCATATTCTCTGTGTGGATCACCGTTGGAGGCTGGACAATTGGACAGCTTTGGTGGCGAATCAAAGTTGTGGAACGAAAAGAAAAGCAAAAGGATTGTAGATCTGGAAAAGGTACAATCTTATCACAATTCCTAACCAAACACAATGAGATCTATTGGATGGGAATCGAAAATTATTTTAAATTTCGCTATGCATGTATAAGTAGATTCCCAACCTTATCCACCAATAAAATATGCAAAATCTGTAAATTATTGATAATTATGCACTGGGCAAATGAGTAGAATTTACGATAACTGGGAGAGGCTTGTTGGAGCCACGTTAGATCGAGAGGAGCTTCGGGAACTTGCTCGTGCCCCCAGCCTCAGCTCTATTTCTTCGGATTTCAGTTCCAGGTTCAGTTCCTCCGTTCACGATCGTATTCCAGTAAACCTGAAGGTGCGTCTCTTATGCTTTTGGTGAGTTAAGAGGCAGGGAAATATTAATTATTAGGCTTAGGATGGAAACTAATTAGCTTACTTAAGAATCCCGAATTATCTGTTAAGGTTCTTTAGAGGGATTAAATTGTATTGTTATTATTTTTTTGACTTTGTCTTGTTTGATTACTAGTAAGGTGAGTCTTCAAGTATATTTCAGTAGATTACCTTTGCATAATTTCTGAAATTTTCAGTGTGTTATAAAGTTCTGTTCCTTATGTTTCATTCGCACAGAATGATTTCACTTCCTCAATGCCTCAATGGCATGTCTCGTAAAATAAGAAAATTAGTATAAATAACACGAACATGAAGTTCTTTAAAAATAGCTGATGCCTTTATAATAGAAATATTAAAGAACATGTAAAAATTAGTTTCGCATGTATGTGGATTTTGATGATGGTTAAATCGTGATACATCTATGTTCTTGTTTTTTTCTTTCCTTTTTTTCCCTGTACTTTATACTACCATATTGGCCACTTCAAATTTTGTGTGTTTTGAGCATTGGAGTCTTTCAGCTTATTGTCTTTGTTTGAGTGATGATTACATAAAATCTTTTACTAGTGACAGAGTAGTGTGATTGATTTTGCACTTCCAAAATGTACATTTAGAGAAGTATTTACATAAATTCATGTTTATGTTTTCTGTCATTTGAAATATGCCATAATTCATGCAACAAACTTGTATCAATATTTGGCTCTCTGCCCTTGTTCCTGTAATATGGCATCTAGAGTTCTCAGCAAATCCTACAATTCTTCAGCTCCCTCCAGCCCAAGTACTCTGTTTTATGATGGAGACAGTAGTGGTGAGAACCTTCGTAAGCCAAGATCTGAAGATGGGGAGCCTAATGTTAAGCGATTCCATTCAAAGAATTGAAGAATGCTACCAGAAACTTTAGACATGACAGCATTTTAGGGGAAGGGGGATTTGGTCCTGTTTTTAAGGGATGAATCAACGAGCACACGCTTACTGCTGCAAAGCCGGGATCTGGAATGACCGTTGCTATCAAGAAGTGGAATCCCAATAGTTGGCAACTCTGATGCTCGGACTCTTCGAAATAGTTGGAGTACCCGTGTCGAACACGACACGACATGGGTATGGATATGAGATATGTGTCGGATCCTCCAAATTTTAATCGGACACTTCGTTTTTGGTCTTCTTCTTTCTTTTTTTTTTTTTTCCTTTCCTTTTCTTCTTTCCCATTTCTAATTAGTTCTCCACTAAGTCCAAATTATAATCAAGTCCCTTATTTGCTATTTTATATAACATTTAATAATGTCTATAATTGAAAACTAAACCCCATAATCTATTTTATTCGTCTCAACTCCTTACTCAATATCCATTTCCTTCTTTGTGAATAATAGATTTTGATTTATTCAAAATGACTTCTTGATTTAGTAAAAAAAAATTGAACCTTGAAAGACGTATCCACGTACCTGTGTCAAATTGGACTCTTTTTAACCATGTCCCCGTTCTTATATTTTAGAAAATAGAAGATCCGACACCTAGATATGTACCCATATCGGATACCTGTACCCGAGTCCGAGCATCATAGGTTGGCAAGGGTACACGGAATGGTTGGTAGGTTCTTTTTATGCAGTCTTTGTGAGTCTTATGACATAGTTATACAAAACTTAAGGTAAGCCCACAATATTTTGCGGACGGAGGTGAATTATCTGCGCCGGTTTCATCATCCAAACGTGATTAAACTTATTGCTTACTGCACCGATGGTGACAACCTGCTTTTGGTATATGAGTTCATGCCAAAAGGAAGCCTTGACAATCACTTGTTCAGAAGTAGGTTGCACCAAAATAACTTCTTATATGATGTCTTGGTTGCTTAACATTTCAGTCTGTTTATGAACAACCCTTCAATATTTTTCTCCATTGTCATATTTGTTATTTAATAATCCATGACCATGAGGCATTCCTTAATGTAACGGCTGTATGTCATTTTTGTACTTGTTTCATACGTGATTATTTGTAGGATATCCATGACTAACTCTTGGATATAATTTAAAATGTTATATGTTGTATTTGTGCCATGAGGATCTCAATCATTTCCATATTTTTAGTAGTTTTCCTTTTGTAGACCCGTATAGAAAGCCATTACCTAATATAGTTATGGAATGCTTGGCGGATAGTTTTTGGTCGTGGCTTCTGAAAAGAACTCTGTGAATCACTACTTTAAATGTCTGGGGACTTTGGATTTTTCACTCCCTTCACTGCAAGTTGTTCTGGAACCTAAGTGGCTCTTGCATTTCAAGTTGCTTCCCGTAAAAATTAACTCCACACTGTTTAGTAGGACCGAAAACAGGGCCCAGAGCTATCCAAACCATTTATTTTTTTTATACATATAAAGAAAATGATGTATAATTGAATACACGGGGTTATATCATTTTTTTACTAATTCTCCAGAAATTTTGAAGCAACATTAGAACATAGAAATAAAAACAATGGGTGACATTTGGTATTGATTTTCTTTCACGGGTGGGCATCAGTGTCTTTCTTGGTCTACTAGAATCAAGGTAGCAGTTGATACTGCTGGAGGCCTTTCTTTCTTGCATGATGCTAAAAACAAAGTCATACATCGACATATTAAGTCTTCTAACATTCTTTTGGATAAGGTCTGTTCCTTGGATATACTTTGTTGTCTTCTTGTATTGGTTTTCACCTAAGGTTGTTGTTTGCATAGAAAGTAATAGCCTTGTTACATTATGGGCAGGATTTTAATGCCAAGTTGTCCGATTTTGATCTTGCTAAAGAGATGCTACCTGATCATATGACTCATATATCCACTTGAGTTATGGGTACATATGGCTACGCTGCACCTGAATACATAGCCACAGGTTTGGCACGACAAAATAATTCTCCACTCCTTTTGCACTTTAAAATCATATTTATCATTAATTCAGCCATATTAAACTCGTTGCTGATGTACAGGTCATTTGACGTATAAGTGTGATGTATATGGCTTTGGAGTTGTTTTGTTAGAATTACTATCTGGATGTCGGGCTATTGATAGATCTATTAGTAAAAATCAAGTCCTGGTGGATTGGGCAAGACCATATTTGTCTAAGAAAAAAGTGCATCGAGTTGTGGACAGCAAATTGAAGGGCCAGTACCCTCAGGAAGGAGCAGTAATTGTTTCAAATCTTGCTTTGCAGTGCACAAGTCAGAATCCCAAAAGCAGGCCGCTTATGGAAGAGTTTTTAGCAGCATTGGAACCACTACAAGGTTCATATGAAAACAGAAAATTTAGATTCTTCTAAATTTGCTCTGTCTGCTAAATCTGAATATGATACCTTTGGAGTCTCTACAATCATTGGATTAAACTTGTTTATGGTAAAAGATCAGTAAGTCAGATTTAATTATTGGCAAAATCTTTTCCTTATCATTTTTGTCCGCTTATGTTTCAAATTTTTGTTGTATGTATGTTACTTCTAGATCTGATCACATAATTCTGGGTAGTCTATCCATTCTGGAAAAAGGGCTTAATCTCTCACTACATCAGGACATGCGTCAATTTTTTAATCCACCATCAATTCTGAGGTTATGCAACTAAACACTATTTCCCTTTTTCCTATTTCAAATTTTCTTGCATTTTGGTCTTTGTAATTAGATTCAATATTGAATGATACGACTCCTTTTGTCTAACATGGGATGAGAGCAAGTTTGGATCTTGACCTAGATTTGCAACCACTTCCTTTTTCTGCTAAGCAGACGTCTGCCGCTCATCTGGCCAATTTGTTTTGGACGTCATCTTGTTCTTTTGTAGCCTTTAGTTTTTCTTTTTGTTTCGTGTTGCCTTTGTTTTGGTGGATCTGATTTTTGGCTACGACGGTGGCAGTGACTGTGACTGTGACAATCTTCTCATTTGTTTAGGCTCCAATTTGCTAACTCTTGTGTTGCTTTCAGTTTCAGTTGATGATGATACGCCAGTTCTTTTGCACGATTTTCTTCAATTTGTGTTGTGCCTCCTTGTCCAGTTTGTGCATTACTCAATAACTTTAAGTTACAGTTACTGATACTCAGTTCATTATCAAATCTACAATATTACGTCAAATTGTTCCTCTATGTTGCTATTTCCAATTGTTAATTTAACATTCTTTAGGTCATTCTATTAATCTTTTTTGGTATGTAAAAATGGCATCTGACCTTAATGGATTTAGCTATCCTAAGCACTAAGGGTCTGCCTCGGAGTTTTGGGTTCGGGTGTAGGTTTTAAATGATTTTGAGGGTCCAGTACATGCTTGAGAGTATATTATCTAATGATTCTAAAAGTTTTGCAAAAGAATAAAATTACATATATGCTCATATATATAAAAAAGTAGGCATTTGTAACAAATGTGAAGTAAATGTGTATGTTACCCAATAGCTCAGTGGGCAGAATGAGGAGAGGGTTTGGCAAATCATACCAATAAAAAAAAGCATGTTCCCTTCAGATAAGACGTATTGTGGGCCATTACTCCCCATCCCAAGAATAATTGAAGAAAGTTATTTCTAGTTACCGACATTAGCATAATATTTAAAAAAAAAAAAAAAGAATTGGAATGTATAATTAACACATAAATCGAGGGCTGTGCGGATCCTTAGATATATATGAAATAGAATAAAGATGGACAAAACTACTTACTTTCCCGAGCGAAGTGAACCACCCAAACCTCGTGGAGGTCTCTCTTTTCCAGTCAGTGAAGATTCTTACTCTCCCAAAACCTTTCTCATGGCTTGTAAATGTATATCAATATGTCCCACTACAGACACAGGAAAATGCAATTCGTTGGAATTGAGTATATTAGAGCTTGTTTGGGAGGGATTTTGAAAATTGATTTTTTGACCGTTAGAAGAAAAGTGAGGTTCATCTGTGAGAGAAAAAGTCAAAAATTACGACTGACATGGTGAAATAACAGTCAAAAAATCAATTTTTTTGGGTAAAAAAATCCCTCCCAAACAGGCTATTGTCTTGGAAAGAAAATCACTTGGGAAGAACTCTTTAAGTCCGCTGGCTATTGTCTTTGAGTAATGCTTCATTCCAGGGCATAAAAGAAAGCTTATTATAGCATTGTTCCCCTATCGACTGATTCTAATGTTCGAAAAATGATGCTTTTGACATCAACTTTAGGAAATATATTATATACCTATGATTTTATTTATTTTTTAATACAAGTGATTTTTTTACATTTTATATTTTATAAGTAAATTTTATCTTACTAATAGTATTTTTTACTTTGTAAGCCTTTTTTAATATAAAAATGAATTTTTATCTTTGAAGTGATTTTATAGTTATAAAGTAATTTTTTTTAATTATTTTGATTTTATTTATAAACAATTTTTATATGTATAATTAAAATTGGGAATCATCCCCAATTATTATATATCTCTCCCTATTAAAATTTTAAAAAATTACTATTTTCATCCACGTCACAGTCCATATTGTCCTTATTAAATTCAATAATTTAAACATTGTACATCCACATAATTTTTAACTATCTAGTTAACACTAAATCTATCCTTATTACAATTTCAAATTTTTAAAAAAAATACTATATCGATCCTCGTTACACAACATCAACTTTCTCACAATTCAACAATTAATTATAGAGACCAATTGTCAGTGTTTTAAAAAGAGTATTGCGTGGTGATGCATGGAGGTCAAATTTCAGTCAAGGTGAGCCTACGCGAGGTCTAAAAGTAAAAAAATGTTTTCTTATTTTAATATTATTTTAAATTTTTAATCAATCTGAAAATCACTTAATAATTAAAATAATACCTCCAAACATCTAAAATAGATTTATAAGAATTTTATACATTTTTTTTCAAAGCTTTCAACAAAAAAGATAAATTTCATGAACCATAAACCCCTATAATCACTGCTATCCTCAATGCGACATAAACTTTATTATTTTATAAAAATTGTGGATGAAAATAACGACTTTCGAAGCAAATCATAAAATTCTAAACCGAAAATAATAACAGAAAAAAATTTGAAAAATAAATAAAATCCATACATTAGGTATGCGGATCTTCTTCAACATCTCAATCAACTTTTCTTATTTTCTGATGTATTATAGCTTACTCTTTCTTCTTTGACCCCCCTCGGATGCATGTCTCTTTGGGCTCAATAGAGTGCGACTTATTACATGTGTCAAACCATTATTAACTCGAATTACCTTCTTAATCGAAATGATTTGTTGGAAAATTAGGGCTCCTTCCTTTTTTGTTCATGGTTGGATACAAATTAGCATAAATGGGAAATAATAAGAATAAAGAGTAAAAGACGATAAAATTCTAAAAATATAGGGTATTTACTATTTCTCAGATAAAGTTATTTTTTGACTTTTTGCCTTTTTGCTATATATTCAGCAGATTATGATGTATATGATTACACAAACAAAAACATGATTAAAAGTAAAGAATAAAATTAATAGAGGAACAGAGCATTTTATTGACAACCAATAGAAGAGAATACAATTTCAGCAATAATGCTTCTCCTAAACTGAATAGAAGAGCAACATACCTAACCCTAAAAATAGCATAAAGATGAAAATAATATAAAAAATAATATAGAATAAAGAAAATAATAGTTTTTAAATAAAATCACGTGAAATAAAGGAAATAATATTTTCCAATAAAATTACGTGAAAATAAGGAAATAATATTTTTCCAAAAAATCCAACCTAATTTGGGTTACAAAATCTAACAGTCTTCTTCTTGATCCAAATTTCGATGCAATGAATGATGCTTCAAAATTTTTTCACATGGAAAAATAAGTCCGACTGAAACGAAATAAACCGACATCTTCATTTAGAACCAAAATCCTCCATCTCAGAAGAAACGCTTTATCTTTTTCACAATATCCACAAATGATACCTGAACCCAACTCTGGGTTCTCAAAATTTCACAAGGAATTCAAAATTTATCAAATAGGATCAAAGCACACATTGTAACAAAATTTACATCGAGTGCTTTGATTGAAGGCACTTTGCTAGACTTGACACCTTCAAACTCTTGCAAAGTATGAACACCAACATCTGCAACACTGTACCTATTCTCTATAGTCCTTCATTAGCAAATGAACCCGATGGAACTGCGAACGATGGTGGCAAAGCGGATTTATCCATATTACCCAACTCTCCCGAATATTGTTCTTCAAAGACTCAGTGTCAAACCCCAAAGGTACTGTACCAAACTTAAATCCATCACAGTACTGAACCTATCTAGATGTTTCCTCACTAATTTTGCGCATCGTTGCAAGATGTATAACTGAGACTTCTTCCCCCCCCTCCTATACAATCTGGACACCCTTTCGGACCTTCGAGACTCTACCTCTACTAGAGAACGTGTATCCATTTGAATCCA